>NC_073232.2:60870303-61173333 GCF_029281585.2 Gorilla gorilla gorilla | reverse complement strand
GGCATAGCCTGGCAACAAAGAACTTGAATAAATTCTTTAAAGCTCTTTTGTAGTGAAATAATATTAGAGGTTGGGGCAAAGACAAAGCCATGAGAGGTGTTGATCTCTAACAGTTTTATGAAAAGATGTTTAAGTAACTTTTCAGTGGCATCAATTTAAAAATCTAGTCAATGATGTAACATTGAGGATGGAGTTTGCTGACTTCTATCTTCCATGAGTAGTCAGACTAACCAGGTGTTAGTAATTTGAATCTAAGCAATAAAGACTGTGAAGCCACATTGATATAGTTACCATAAATGGGAATCAGTGAGTCCCACCAGCGTCACAGAGAACAATTCAGTCAGTAGCTTGGGCAGGGCCCTGCTAGTCATTAACATCTCCATTAAGCTAAGACAGAAACTGGAAGCATTGCTCAGAGAGGTAATCAGAAACACTATGCTCCCAAGACTTTCCTTAACAGGTGCTCATTTTCATCCTGGTAAGATTTAGAACTAAGTATATACATATTTAAGAGAATCATATTAGAGTATGAATATTTGAAATCTATCAATATTTACTATTTTATATTCTTAAAATATTTAAGATAATTTGGCTTTTTGAATCACATTTGTACTTATGATGTATAATTAAGTAATTTATATACAGTTATATTAAACTTAGATCTATTAATTTCACATAGTAGAGGCTACTAGTTACTCCCAAATATGTTCATTCTTTTCTTCCTTTCCTTCCTTCCTTTCTTTTCTTTCTTTCTTTTTAAAATACTGCTCCTTCCTGTACACTGATTTTTTTTCCTTTTTTGTTAGCAGTAAAAATCTTGATTTTTTTGTAAGTCTAAAAGACTGTAAAACCTTCCATTCTCTGCTCAGTTATTTGTGATGTTAGGACTGAGTTCTAACTACTTAAATGTATTTATAGTGCTATATAAAACTTCCAGAAAGCATCTTTGGGGGAACAGGGGCTTGCCCTTTTCTTCTTCTCTCCATTCTCTTTCTTGGGACTCTACTTTAATGACTCCAGTTTAAGCAGCCATTATAGACCATGAGATTAAGGATTAGACCGTGGCCATGGAATAATGTTGAGCTGGGAGGAAGGTGAGTTAATGAGGTCTTCAGAGAGCTGCAGTACTAGCTGCTGGTTTCATGTATCTAGACTTCTTTTATAAAACGCAAACTGCCATTCATACTTGTCATTATTATATATTTGGGAGGTTCTCTATTTCAAGAAGCTAAGCCATATACTAAATAGTTTGTATTTAAAAAGTCAGAGTATTTTAAAAGGATATATGCATAATGGAATACTATTCAGTCATAAAAAGGAAGGAAATGATTTCTTTGCAGCAACATGGAAGGAACTACAGGCCATAATCTTAAGTGAAACAACTAAAACACAGAAAGACAAATATCACGTTTTCACTTAAAAATGGTAGCTAAATAATGTGTACACATGGACGTAAAGTGTGGAATGATAGAAAATGGAGACTCAGAAGGGTGAAGAATGGGATTGGGGTTCACCATGGGAAATTAATTAATGTATACAAGTGTGTGTTATTCTGGTGACGGATACACTAAAAGCCCTGACTGACTTCACCACTACCCAATGTGTTCATGTAGCAAAATTACATTGTTGTCACATAAATTTATACAAATAAAAATAAATCACTAAAATTACAACTTTTCCCTTATTAGCTTTATGAGGTTTATTTAAGTACTCATGAGTGGTGTCTTTCAGTCAAAATAACTACAAAGGAAATTTTCTATCTAGATTTATATAACTGATATAAAATATCTCTATAGATCTATCCGTGCATCAATATCTATCTATCAATTACTTCTAAAGGTTATTAACTATACAGCTTTGTAAAAGGATCCACACATTAATCAAGTCCCCTTCTCCTCTTAAAGTCATAGTCAAAAGTTGTTAGAAGTTGCTATAAATATAAGTAAATAATATGGTTTTGTAGGCTAAACCCAGATAGTAAAGGAACTAAACTAATATTGTAATGTCCTAGCCTTTTATTTAAAAAAAAAAAACAATAAAATGCATATATACACAAAACTGTTTTCTTATGCAAAATGCTGATAAGCATTTTTTCTAAAATAAATCAAGGTCATGTGATCAAAGTGAAGCTTTTGACAAATTAGACTAGTTTGATAACCTGGGTTTTAAAGAAACTGTATCCTTTTTCCTTGATTTTAGAAGAGAACAGCAAAAGATAATTATAAATTTTATTTTATTTTAAAATATAATGTGTATTTTTCTCACTAAAAGATGAGTTAATATGAAATTCCTAAACTTTTCATACTGTTTTACTATTGAGCTAACATTACTACCACATATAAGTAAAATAAATTTAAAACTATGTTTTCAATCAAATTAGATTATAATTTTAAGAAACATTTTTATAGTAATGGAATATAGTTTTGAACTTATATTAAACCCAAATTAATTGGATACTTGGATTATTTTTAACTAAAGTAGAATATTAAAATATTGGTTACCAGCGTAATTTTGACATACATTCCTTTGATTCTTATTTTTACATGTTATAGAGTAGCAATAACTTAGGGCCATGTTTGAAAATGTCTTAATGTTTGCCTTTTTAAGGTATGGTAAAAAAAAATGTGTATGGCTGTCAGATATCATACTATATGTATTCATTAGCATAGCTGTAGTGTTAGACAAATCTAAACCCCATTTCACTCCACGATGTAGAAGTTAAGTACTAAAAATTATGTTAATATGGGTAATTTAAAATATACTAGAATCAGTACTGGCAGATAAGAAGAATTGTGTATGAAAAGAAAGATAATGCACTTTTGTTTATTAAGGGAAAATGAGAGCAGTTTTATCCTAAAGTGAAGTATCAGGTATTTTCAGATGTGAAATAGAATAGTAAATGATAAAACCTAAGCAAATACAGGAAGTCATAGTTTTTGGAAGCGAGAATTTAATTATCTTAGATTATAATATCAAAAAATAAGGAATCTCAAAAAATGTAGTAGAATATGTTAAAATTTTCCCAAAAGTAGGTTAGTTTTCATGGTCGGTCAGTTAATACTGAAAGCATTAAAGAAGCTTGTGAATCTTTTACTGCCAAATATTAACAGCGCAAAATTAGACTTTTTCCATTGAAATAATAAATTAATCTTGAATTACTTAGTCTGATTTTAACAATATATAATAATTATTTTCCTTCCATGTAACCTTCTCACATGAATGGCTCACCAGAGTTGTTTCCTGTGTGTTGTGCTGAATTTATTATGCCCTGGATCAATCAATTCTGAAGGAGCTAAGATACCATTAAATTGTGTTAATACTTTCTGTTTATTTAAAATATTGTATTTTCCCTTGATTAACTTGTATTCAAGCCATGACCTTTTATTGTTCTCAAATACTGATATTAATATTCTAATCAAGTGAATAGATCCCTCTGATAACTCTTGACATTTTCTTCTCAAAATTAATTCCTAAATTTAGAAAAATACAATTTAGTGTGCCTTTTATACCTAATACTATCTTCCTGATATCTCAGATGATCACAGAAAAATCACAAATGTTTGTCTTTTACTCTATAAAAAAGAGTAATGCTGAAAATAATTATAGTTGTTGGATATGCTCCTCATTTCTTACATAGCTCAACACTATGATGAGAGCTACAAGAGGAGTTGTTAAACAAAAGCCTTCTCTAAGATAGTTTTGTTCAGGAAAAACATATATTGATAATTCTCTGGAGTGTAGAGTCTCTGAAATACATACATCATACACACATACAGGCATACATTAGAGAGAAGAGAGAGATGTACATATACATATTCTGGAGACTACATTCTGGAGATTTATAAATATCCTTATACTTATTTTTAACCTCAGAACATAATTACTAAATACCCTTATGACTAAATATATATTATACCTTAATAGATCTTACTATTCTTTATTCTTATGTGTTGGTTCTCTAATAAATTTGCCATAGCCATTTAATTCTGTCTTTGCCAGGTTAAGATTTGCTTGCCTGCTTGCTTGATTTCAACTGTCCTGTCTTCAATTTCAAATGAGGAAAATAATATCCACAAGTGCACCTAGGTAAAATGTTTAGTTCAATAACTGGCATGTGATCAGAATTAAATTATAAATCTGATCCTAAAATGAAAACTCAAAATGAGAAAGCATTAGGATTATATTTCTGCTTCTCTGACATGAACACTTTATAATTAATTGAAGAGAAATGTTGAGTGGCTAACAGCCAGAGGAACAAGCATGGCTGTCAATGCATCTTGACTTTCTAATTCCTCATATAGGAACTTTAAAAGTTAGCATATGGCCGGGCCTGGTGGCTCATGCCTATAATCCCAGCACTTTGGGAGGCTGAGGCGGGCGTATCACGAGGTCAGGAGATCAAGACCATCCTGGCTAACACGGCGAAACTCTGTCTCTACTAAAAACACAAAAAATTAGACGGGCGTGGTGGCGGGTGCCTGTAGTCCCAGCTACTCGGGAGGCTGGGGCAGGAGAATGGCATGAACCCGGGAGGCAGAGCTTGCAGTGAGCTGAGATCATGCCGCTGCACTCCAGCCTGGGTGACAGAGCAAGACTATGTCTCAAAAATAAATAAATAACTAAAAAATAAATAATAAATAAATAAATAACTATGTCTCAAAAATAAATGACTAATATTTTTAATAAAAAATTTTAAAAAAAGTTATCACACGATATGTCCTCAAGTTTATGTTGAAAATGTAAATCACAGGTTTTTAAACTTTGCCACGTAACAGAATCAGCTGTGTAACTTTAAAAACAGACATATGCCATCCCACCTGATCCACTGAATCAGAATGTCTGAAGTAGAGTATTTTACAAATCTTCATCAAAATTATCAATGACTAGTAAAAGTCAAAATACTGATCACATTAACTGAATATTTCATATGTAGGACTCTGTCAATTTACTATTTTTTAGCTTAAATAAATGATTTTGTGAAGATATAAAATTAGGAGAGACTATTTTACATAGGTGTACTCCAAAAATGTCACCTTTCCTTAAGTCAGATACTGAAGTAATGCTCCAAAACCCAACAATTACATGTTACTCCAGATGCATTAGCTTTAATGGCATTGGGTGGTGGTTTAATTTTTAGCCCACCCTGGCCAGGGATATTTCCTTAGTGACAGCAGTATGGTCTGCAGCAAATGTGAACTTTAGGAAATGCACTAACGTATAAGGGAAAGGCAGCTATCAGCATTCAGTCTTCTCTGAAGGTAAGTATAGCAAATTAAGAGAGATGTAGTAGAAATGCAGTAGCAGTTAAGGGATCAATTCAAAGTTATCAGAAAAGGGTATCTTGTAGGACAAGTTCAAAGCTGAAGATTGAATTTTAAATGTTATTGTGTGTTACATGCCAGTCTCTTTGCATATTTTAAATTTCTTAACAAAATCCACTAACAAAGTATTATCCCTATGATGTCTCAAAAAAAAAAAAAGAAAAAGAAAAGTTAAAAAAAAAAGAAATGAGACTCCAGGAAATATGATCAAATTCACACAGTTAACAACTGGAAAATTCTGAATGTAAAGATAGCTTTTTCAAGTATCTAAGTTCTTTCTTCAACAGTCCACATAGCTTTAAAAAACCAAAACTACATTACCTTGTAACTTCCCAGGTTAGGTTTATAGAGTAGATGATTAGAAAGTAATAAGTTCTTAAGGGGTTAAGAAGAGAAATTTAACTTATTCCTTTGATATTGCTAGGGAAGAAATAAAGAAAGCAGTGGGGACAATTTCTTGTAGTTGGAACCCCTCATATCATTTTTTATTTTTCATTTTTAAGAGCAATACAGAAAATATTCATCAATCTATGTTCAGGTAGTAAATGCTTTTTACTATTTTAAGCTTATCTGTAAAAATCAAAGTGAAACTGAATAGGTTTTACGATATTTTCTGAAAAGTCAAAATTCTGGTGTTTGCTATCCCTTTTAGGAATATATGGTAAAAGTTTCCCTATTTGCTCATTACTGATTCATCTGCATAATGAAGAGTTAAAATCTTATTGAGAAATGCCTTGCAATCAGTTGAGAATCTAATTGTACCTGTTTGGAAAGGTTAGTTACAAAAGCACCCACGGTGATCCAAACTTATATTACACATCCTCTGATTATCACATTTAAAGTAATATGTCATTTGTTATTCATATTTAGTGTTACGACTCTTTAATAACGACTCAATCTATTTCCCTTTAAAAGAAGGACAGCTGCAATAACAGCAAAATTGTAAACCTTAAGTGTAGCGTAAGAATTCAAGGTGAATCACATTCCAAGTAGTAGCTTAAAATGTCAGTATCATACATGGCTCCCTGAATAAAAGAGGCAAGACGTGTCAACCTGAACAGACATTCATCTCTTTGCACTAAAGTGAGAGATACAAAGACCTGTACCACTCCCAGTAGAGAGATGTGCTGAGACATTCAAGAGTCAAAGACACTCAGCTGTCTGAGACAAATACTGTGAGTCTTCAGGTCTCCGTAAATTGTTCTACAGCTGTGAAGGATTCAAAGTAAAATTTCAGAATGATCATAAATGAATAAAATGTGGTGGATTATAGTAGTTATTGTCTTTGGCTGTCCATAATTTATTATGTTTCTACTTCTTGTAACTGTACAGTAGTTCTCCTCTATTCAAGTGCTTGCTTTCCATGGTTTCAGTTGCCTACACTCAACTGTGTTCCAAAATTATTAAATGGATAATTCTAGAAATAAACAAGTCATAAGTTTCAAATTGTGTGCCATTCTGAGTAGCATGATAAAATCTGTTACACCTCTCTATTCCTTTATCACAAGAATAAGGGTGAGTACAGTACTATAAGATATTTTAAGAGACAGACTACATTCACATAACTTTTATTACAGTGTATTGTTATAACTGTTCAATCTTATTATTAGGGTTGTTAATCTCTTACGGCCTTTAATTTATAAATTAAACTTTATCACAGTGTACTAGTCTGTTTTCATGCTGCTGATAAAGAGATACCTGAGACTGGGTGATTCACAAAAGACAGTTTAATGGACTTACAGTTCCACGTGGCTGGAGAGGCCTCACAATAATGGTGGAAGGCAAGGAGGAGCAAGACATGTCTTACATAGATGGCAGCAGGCAAAGAGAGAGAATTTGTGCAGAGAACTCCTCTTTATAAAACCATCAAATTTTGTGAGACTTATTCACTGTCACTAGAACAGCACCAGAAAGACTTGCCCTCATGATTCAATTACCTCCCACTGGGTCCCTCCCTCAACACATGGGAATTCAAGATGAGATTTAGGTGGGAACACAGTCAACCATGTCACACAGTTATATAAGTATAGGAAAAATGTAGTATAAATAGGGTTCAGTATTATCCATGGTCTTAGGCATCCACTGGGGGTCTTGGGACGCATTGTCTGTGGATAAGAGGGGACGACTGTATTTTCATTTCTCTGGGGGTGGGGGAAAACAAAACTCATAGAATGGATAGATTATGGTGCCTCCCACACCTACTCAACCAGGTGAAACCAGCATTTTACATCAGAGTACCTTATTTTCGCTGAACACAGATATTGGCATATTGTATCTTGTCACCCCTGCATAGAATTTTCTAAATTAGAAGAGATGGATACATCTATTTTGCTCTTTGATTGTGAACTTTAAAGTGTATGTTTGGAGAGAACCACTCTAAAGAGAAAACATCTAGAGCGGGAAATGACAATCTTAAACTTCACCCAAATCCAGTGATCCTGAAAAAAAAAAATGAAGGTTAAGAAACTCCCCCACCCGACTGTAAACTAGTTCAACCATTGTTAAAGTCAGTGTGGCGATTCCTCAGGGATCTAGAACTAGAAATACCATTTGACCCAGCCATCCCATTACTGGGTATATACCCAAAGGACTATAAATCATGCTGCTATAAAGACACATGCACACGTATGTTTATTGCGGCACTATTCACAATAGCAAAGACTTGGAACCAATCCAAATGTCCAACAATGATAGACTGGATTAAGAAAATGTGGCACATATACACCATGGAATACTATGCAGCCATAAAAAATGATGAGTTCATGTCCTTTATAGGGACATGGATGAAATTGGAAATCATCATTCTCAGTAAACTATCGCAAGGACAAAAAACCAAACACCGCACGTTCTCACTCATAGGTGGGAATTGAACAATGAGAACACATGGACACAGGAAGGGGAACATCACACTCTGGGGACTGTTGTGGGGTGGGGGGAGGGGGGAGGGAGAGCATTAGGAGATACACCTAATGCTAAATGATGAGTTAATTGGTGCAGCACACCAGCATGGCACATGTATACATATGTAACTAACCTGCACATTGTGCACATGTACCCTAAAACTTAAAGTATAATAATACAATAATAATAATAATAATAATAATAATAATAAAGAAACTCCCCCACCCTTTTGTATTCCAGAGAATGGCTTACTGCAAAGAATCACCCTTTCCCATACAACTTAGATAAGACCCACGGATGGATCCCTTGTTTATCTATGAAAGGATCAGACACAGATCCTCCAAATTCACATTGTTGCCTCATAAATGATTGGCTAAACTGTTTTTTCCCCACTGAGCAACTGGAACAAAATAGATTTTAACCAATTTCGGTTAAGTTTCTCTCTTTCTGCCACATCTCTAAACTTTGACCCATCTTCAGCCTGAATCAGCGTAGCAATTCTCTGGAGATTAGGCAGGCCGCAGAGTAAAACTTTCTCTGCTCTATGATGCAGCCAATCATGCCACCCTTTCATGCCACATATAATCTTACCTACTTCTCCCTAGAAAAGACATACCCTTTTTGCCTAACCCTTGTGAGGCTGGCAGATATTATGGTCATAGTTTTTTTCTCTATTTTAATAGTCCCTTTCTTCACCTCACAATAATTCTTTTGAATAGGGTCTCTCTTTGCTAAATCCAGATTCCTTTTTTTGACTTTGAAAATGAAGGCCACAGCCAAGGAAAGTCAGAGGCAAGGAAGGACAAGAAGTAAAAGAAGAGGATGTCTTGGTGGGGTTGAATCCATTGCTCAATTCTGGAGGCTACTTTCTGCAGCCCTACAGTTGTCTAACCCACAACCTTTGACTTTAGCATGGAGTTCATGCTCTGATAGCTTTCAACTAAAGCAGCCATTCTCTCCTCTCCCCAGCTCTTTTCTTTCTCTGTTGATACAGATAATATTTTGTATTTGAGGGTCTGAAACTTTTCAAAATTCAAATGTCATGGATTGAAACTACTGTCCTTGCACAGAGTGTGAGAATCAGGGGGTGTGGGGGGAAGTGCTAATAATGGTCTAAGATCCCCAGAAAGCAACCTATGTTCTAATGTAATTTCTACATTCATATTAAAATTTAGAGATGATTTTACGTTAATAACACATCTGCAAAAGTGCAAATATATGGGGCTATATATAATGTATATGAAGCAATATGATAAAGTAAGGAGATATGTCTCATGTAGCAATGCAAATTTGAGTTTAAACCCCTGTTGTGTAATTTTTTTCTAAATAGCTTCTGCATCTATAAAAGAAAATATATCTCCTTTATTAAGAGATTGTTGTGATAACTACATGAGATAATACTGACATGTTTTACATAGAACTCGATCCATAATAAGTACTGAATAAACAATATTTGCTACTACCATTTACATTCTAAGTTTAAGAGTTGCATTCAGAAATAAGAGAGGATATAATTTCCTTGAGAAGAATGCCCTTGATAATCTCTGGTCCTTCCATAGAGATAATAAAAGTTAGAGAAAGGACAAATGGGGAGCTTTTCTTTTTTTATTCATCTCATATTTAAACTTTGTAATCGCCTTTGGTTTCTCTCTTATTAACCACCTCTAACTTATCTTCCCCCATCCATGCAATATTTACTTGATCTATTTCAGGTCTGTGTCCAAAACTTTAATTTTCCACTCTTTGAGGTCAATGTCACATTACTTGTCTCTCAACTGGATTTCACAATAGTCTCCTATTTGGTCCTTTTCAAGTCAGATTTTGCTTTCACACACTCCACTGAATGTGCTCCCTTCTTAATACAAAATCTACAAGGATTCCTCTATTACTTTAAAATCATTTCAGAAATCTTAAGAATAGGACTCTGTTTCAGATAAGGGTAAAATTCTGGACTTCAAGTAAAATATGAAAACTAGATTAAATTTCAGGTTATTGTTTCTCACAGGGGAAATATGATGGGAGGATTGTGCTTTACATATCCTTGGAAAGATGTTTGCCTTGGGATGTTTTTTACCCAAAAGGGTGACTATAGTTATGTTACCTGCGACTCAATATGCATTCTTCTTTTCTTCTTCACTAGTATTACTTCAGTTTGGTCAGGGGCTGGCAATTTTTTCAATTTAAAATTTCATTTCCTAGATTTACATTTCCATGAAACTAAGTTTCCAAGTGGAAACTTGCAGTTTCCTGGAGAGGAAGCCCTTTGGAGAGAGTTTTGTTTTCTTTATGTAGACACAACTCTTTCCTTCTTGCTGCTTCCACCTTCCTCATAATGTCTGAAATTAAGGTTTGGGGTTTTGAGATACAGGAACTATTTTGCAACCATGAAACAAGTCACACATTGAAGATGGCACAGTTGAAAGAGAGAAGCTGATACTAGGACATTTGTGATAGCATCAGGCCACTGCATCACCCAGAGCTGCCAACTCCAGATTTCATTCAACTATACAAAACAAACCTTTATTTGATAAAGCTACCATCTCTGAAGGTTTTCTTTTCATGCATTTTATCTGAATACCAATTGTGATAGGATGCCCAAATAGTTTTCACCTTTTCTCCAACATTTATACTAAGCTCAACTCTGAACGCTGCGATGATAGAAATTTAAAACTTGAGAGAGGTTATCTCAGCCTCTCAATACTTCCCTTATTTGAAAAGTTTTAATGGAAAAATTTCAAACATATATTTAAAAATAGTAAATACTATGAAATGCAGTCACTTATCCATTACCCAAATTCAAGATTATCAGCTTACGACCACCCTTGTTGTATCCATAACTTTACCCGTTCTGTATTATTGTATTTAGAGAGGATAATGTATGCCTAAACACATTATCACATTACCGAGGAATACTTATTAACCCATCCCCCACTGCAGTACACTCTCCTGCAGTCCCCTGGCACTGGACCATAGTGCTTTTGCTGGCAGCACTTGTGGGAGTGTTACTGCCTGTGGACTTGGAATATCTTGGCCTTTCCAGCACATCAAGCAATTGACCTCAAGGGGCCAGAGAACAAAGCCACATCCTGGTCCAAGCCATCCAGGGTTAGAGCAGGAAGCCCAGGAGTGCTGAGCTTAGCTTTAGTCCCCTGAAAGCATAAAGAAAGAAAGCCAATTGACTAAACCCAATTTGTACCACAGGAAAAAAAAAAAAAAAAAAAAAAACCCTCAAGGGCACTAAACAATATAAAAGCACAAATCCCCATGCAAAGGAAATAAACTTCAAAGATTAAAAGAACATTAGCCCCCACAGCTGAGAAAGAACCAGCACAAGAATTCTGGTGACTATAAAACCCAGAGTGTCTTTTTACTTCTAAATGACTGCACTAACTCCCCAGCAATGGTTCTCATGCAGATTGAAATGGCTAAAATGACAGACATAGAATTTGGAATCTCGATGACATGTAACCTCAGGAAGATACAGGAGAAGGTTGAAACCAAATCCAAAGAAAGCAGCAAAACGATCCAATATTTGAAAGATGGTACAGCTATTTTAAGACAGAACCAAACTGAACCTCTGGAAATAAAAAGTTCACTACAGCAATTTCAGAATATGATTGGAAACAATAATAAAGCATTAATAATAGAATGGACCAAGCTGAGGAAATAACCTCCAGGGCTTGAAGACTGTACCTTCTAATTAATGCAGGCCGAAAAAAATAAAGAAAAAATAATTAAGAAAATGAACAAAATTTTGATAAATATGAGATTATGTAAAGAGACCAAGTCTATGACTCATTGGCATTCCTGAAAGAGTTGGAGGGAGAGCAAAAAATATGGAAAATATATTTGAGAATATTGTCTATGAAAATTTCTCCAACTTGCTAGAGGGGGTGACATGACAATTTAGGAAACTCAGAGAACCCCAGACAGAGAATATATAAGATGACTATCGCCAAGATATATAGTCATCAGATTCTTCTAGGTTAACGTGAAAGAAAGAAAATATTAAAGGAAGCTATAGAGAGGGGAAGGCCACATAAAAAGGGAACCCAATTAGGCTAACAGTGGACCTTTCAGCAGAAACTTTACAGGCCAGAACAAACTGAGGTCCTATATACAGCATACTTAAAGAAAAGAAATTCCATCTAAAAATTTCATATCCAGCCAAACTAAGCTTCATAAGTGAAGGATGAATAAAATCTTTTTCAAATAAACAAATGGTAAGGGCAATTGTAACCACCAGACCTGCCTTACAAAAGGTCCATCAGGGAGTGGCAAACATGTAAAGAAAATAATACCTGCTAATACAAGAATGCACATAAGTACATAGTGCACTGACACTACAAAGGAACTATACAATTCACTCTACATTAATAAACAGCTAACAACACTGTGATGACATAAAATCCTCACATATCAATATTGACCTTGGATGTAAATGGGCTAAACACAGAATGGCAAGTTGGATAAAGAAGCAAGACCTAATGGTATGCTATCTTCAACAGAACCATCTAACATGCAATGAAACCCATAGGCTCTAAGTAAAGGAATGAAGAAATATCTATCAAGGAAATGAAAAACAAAAGAGGCAAAGGGTCCTATTCTTATTACAGACAGAACAGTCTTTAAACCAACAATTATTAAAAAAAAGATGAAGAAGGACATTACATAATGATAAAAGATTCAATTCAGCAAGAAGACTTAACTATCTGTAATAGTCTGTTCTTGGACTGCTATAAAGAAATACCTGAAACTGGGTAATTTATAAAGAAAAGAGGTTTAATTGGCTCATGGTTCCACAGGCTATACAGGAAGCACGGCTGGGAGGGCCCAGGGAACTTTCAATCATGATGGAAGGGGAAGTAGGCACTTCCTCACATGGCCAGAGGAGGAGAGAGAGTGAAGGGGTAAGTACTACACACTTTTAAACAACCAGATCTCATGAGAACTTACTCACTATCACTAGAACAGCAAGGGGGAAATCCGCTCCCATGATCCAATCACCTTCCACCAGGCCCCTCCTCCAATATTGGGGATTACAATTCAACATGAAATTCGGGTGGGGACAAGAATCCAAACCATATCACTATTCTAAGTATGTAAGCAGCCAACAATGGAGCATCTAGATTAATAAAACAAGTAGTTAGAAACCTCTGAAGAGACTTAGATAAACATACAATGATAATAGGAGACTTCAATACCCCAATGACAGTATTAGAGAGATCACTGAGGTAGAAAACTAGCAAAGATATTTGGGTTCTAGAGCCAACACTTGACCAAATGCACCTAACAGATATCTACAGAACACTCCACACAATAACAATGGAAAATGCATCCTTCTCATCTGAACACAGAATGTACTCTAAGATCAACCACATGCTCAGCTATAAAGCAATTCTCAACAAATTCAAAAAAAGCAAAATTATACCAACTGCCCTCTCAGACAATAGTGCAACAAAAATAGAAATCAATACCAAGAACATCTCTTAAAACCATAAAACTATATGGAAATTAAACAACTTGCTCCTGAATGACCTTTGAATAAACAATAAAATTTAGGCAGAAATAAAAAAAATTATTTGAAACTAAGGAAAACAAAGATACAATATGCCAGAATCTCTGGGACACAGCTAAAGCATTGTTAAGAGGAAGATTCATAGGACTACATGCATCAATCAATAAGTTAGAAAGATCTCAAATTAACTATCTAGCATTACACCAAGAGGAAATAGGAAAAAAAGATCAAACCAACCTGAAAGCTAGCAGAAGTAAAGAAATAACCAAATTAGAGCTGACCAGAATGACACTGAGATGTGAAAATTCACAGAAAAGAAAAACTATGGAAAGCAGTTTGGTGATTTCTCAAAGAACTTAGAACTAACATTTGACCCAGAAATCCCATTACTGGGTATATACACAAAGCAACATAAATCTTTCTACCAAAAAGACACATGCGCACATATGTTCATTGCAGCAGTATTCACTACAGCAAAGAAATGGTATCAGCCCAGATGCCCAACACCAGTGGACTGGATAAAGAAAAGATGATACATGTACAGCATGGAATACTATGCAGCCATTAAAGAAAAACAAAACAACATTCTTTGCAACAACATTAAAGCAGTTGGAGGTCATTATATTAAGCAAATAACCACAGAAACAGAAAATCAAATACCACATGTTTTCACTTATAAGTGGGAGCTAAACATTGAGTTCACAAGGACACAAAGATGGGAACAATAAAAACCAGGGCCTACTTGAAGAAGGAGGGAGGAGGGCAAAGGTCAAGTTACCTATTGGGTACTACGCTCACTACCTTGGTGACAAGGTTGTTTGTTCACAAAACCACAGTGACATGCAATTTACCCATGTAATAAACCTGTACATGTATCCCATGAACCTAAAAGTTGAGAATAGAAAAAAACAAAAACATATTAACCCCCAAATGACTTACTGTCACTTAGGAGAGGACAGGGGTCTAGGATATGATGATTCACCAAAGGTTCCATAGTCAGGCCCGGTGGTTCACACGTGTAATCCCAGCACTTTGGGAGGCTGAGGTGAGCAGATCACTTGAGGTCAGGAGTTCAAGACCAGCCT
This sequence comes from Gorilla gorilla gorilla, assembly GCF_029281585.2. NCBI lineage: Eukaryota > Metazoa > Chordata > Mammalia > Primates > Hominidae > Gorilla > Gorilla gorilla. The sequence continues at coordinate 61,158,508 of NC_073232.2, read as the reverse complement.
GGCCAATGTGGTGAAACCCTGTCTCTACTGAAAATACAAAAATTAGCTGGGTGTGGCGGTGCATGCCTGTAATTCCAGCTACTCAGGAAGATGAGGCAGAAGAATCGCTTGAACCCAGGCAAGAGAGGTTGCTGAGATCATGTCACTGCACTCCAGCCTGGGCAACAGAAGTGAGACGCCATCTCACTTGGAACCAACTCAAATGCCCATCAATGTTAGACTGGATAAAGAAAATGTGGCACATATACACCATGGAATACTATGCGGCCATAAAATAAGAATGAGTTCATGTCCTTTGCAGGGACATAGATGAAGCTGGAAACCATCATTCTCAGGAAACTAACACAGGAACAGAAAACCAAACACCACATGTTCTCACTCATAAGTGGGAGCTGAACGATGAGAATACATGGACACAGGGAGGGGAACATCACACACTGGGGCCTGTCAGGGGTGGGAGGCAAGGGAAGGGATAGCATTAGGAGAAATACCTAATGTAGATGAGTTGATGGTACAGCAAACTACCATGGCGCATGTATACCTATGTAACAAACTTGCATGTTCTGCACATGTATCCAAGAAATTAAAGTATAATAATAAAAAAAAGAAGGTTCCACAAGGTACAAGCAAGGGTGATCATAATGGAACACTCACGTTGGATATCCAAAGATATAGGAATAAAAAAGATTTGAGAATATTGGGAAATAAAAAAATATGATATTCAGAACAGATTAAATTATCTCTCTAATTTGGCATAAACAGTCTGCAAAACAAGGGTGTTTTGTTAATTCACAACTTGTAAAATAAACACATTATTCCATCTAAAGTGATAATTGATTTCCACAGTGTTAAACCAACAACTTTGAAAAGAATTTCATAGTCCAGTCTGATGCCAGAATCCTTATGCTTCTTTCTACTTTTTGATCAGTGTATATTTTATAAACATACCCAATGACAAATGACAGCAAAGATCACTATTTAAATTCTCCCTTCTACTCTTCTACTTTTCCATTTTTAATTTGTTCTTTAATATGAAGTTCTTAAACTCATTATTTAAAGATATCCAATGCTATGAAAATTTGATGTGTATACTTCTCCATGATTATACGTATAAAAGTATATAATTATATATGATTTGCTTTGATTTTTAAATAAGTAATATTCTACACATATTAGTCTATGGCTTGGTTTTGAATGTGTTATGATAATTCCCCCAAGGGTAAGAAAATACTTATATTTTCCAATTTTTGCATGCATGCATGCATATCCATCTGTAATTATACATGAATCAGTGTATATAACACATGCTAGATTGCTCTTCTTAATATAATATGTTAGCTGTTGTTTTTTCCTTCTTTTCTCCTGTTTTTTCCTTTTCCTCCTCCTTCTCCTCCCCTTTCCTCTCTCCCTTCTCTGTCTTTATCTTCTTTGATCAGACCACTCCCTTCTTCTGGCTAACAAGTGTGGAACAAGAATGCTTAAATTCAAACATTGGGTCAAGCAGATATGTTGCCTAGAGCAAGACAACATTTCCTCACTTGTAAAATGAGGATAAGCGTAGGCCCTACATTTGAGGTTTTGGTATTAGAATATATATTCATATACAAAAATGTTTAATATAATGCTTGGCACATAAAGAGACTATAATCAGTGTAAGCAGTTATTAACTACCCTGCTTATCTTTCCAGCCATTCTATTTATATTTTTCACTTGTTTCGCAGTGTTTCAGTTATGACAGCCTTTTCTCTGTTCCTCAAATAGGCCAAGCTTTCTCTTGCCTTAGGGCTTTTGCACTGGTTGTTTCACCCTTAGGTATTTTACCATGAACTTACTTATGCATCTTTTTCTGCTTCTTTTTGCCCTCTAAAGTATTATATATAAGTTCTATAAAAGTTGGAATCTGGTTTGTTGTGTTCTACACTGTGTCTCTACAGCCTAATATCATGTATGACACAGAGTTTATGGTTTAACATGTACTTGTTGGATGACTGTAAAACTCCATTTGATATTTAGTATCAGAGTAACCCATAAAGATAGGTATTATTTCCTCAATTTTATAAATAATAAAAGTACAACAATGAGGCTTAATGCTTTATTGATAGTTAAGCTGTTGAATTGGGCTTGAATGCAGTTTCCTTTTCTGTGTGTTGTATTCTTTCCACTGTTTCCTATATGTTATGCATTTTTAAAATACACAGAAAATTAGCTTTATGAGATTGTAAATCTCTTCGAATCATGCATTTTACTGTCTCTATGAAAAATTATAAGCTCACAATAGGTACATAATATGTATTTTTTATTACTAATGATTCTCTTCCCTTCATGGGTTTATGCTTTTTCTAAATGTAAAATATTTGTCTAATACATATATGTAAAATACATAGTGTGTGTAAAATATCCTTTTCTAAGCTTGCTATAAAATCTTACTTGTTTATTTAGGTGTTGATAGTTAAAATTAATTTGGCAATAGGTATGCAGGGGATGTCTCTGATACCCTTGGAAGACATTGATGGTTTATGAACTTCAACTGGCGTAGCGGATTGAAGGCAAATCCCAGGCCAAATATACGTGTGTGTGTGTGTGTGTGTGTGTGTGTGTGTGTGTGTGTGTGTGTGTGTGATTATATATTATATATTTATATATAATATATTAAATATTATATAATATATACATGTTTTATATTATATATATAAGGCATAAGACAACACAGAGAGAATATGTTTAATACGACAGCAATTTAGAAGTAGGAAACAGTCATTGCTTGTGAAATAAGGGAGGCTATGGTAGTTGCTGGGCTGAGCAATGATGACCAAGTGAACATAAATGGGATATTGCAGCCAGAAATATGAATAAAAACAGAATAGATAGAATATTAAAAAAAAGCTTGAAAGCTACTGCTTAGAATGGGCTTGACTCACATAGCTGTACTGAGGTGAAACTAAACCGAGAGATCTTTGGAAATTTTCTCCTGAGACATACAAGAATTTACCTAGCAATATAGAGAATGCACCCTTTAAATCATCAGGCTGGCAAAATCATGGTTTGTGTAATACTTGACATTGAAAGTTAACCCGTTCTTTTATTTATAATTAGAGACAAATGAAGAACTATGTAGAATGTGAGGCAACAAGAGGTGTTTAGGTTGTTCTTTCAACACTTAAAGACCTGGAATGTCTGGTCCTTTTTCTCCATTTTTACTGTAATAAAGGCAGTCCAAATTCTCATCATTTAACCCCTGAATGAAAACAGGATCCCAACAACTTGTTCCCCTGATGCCTGAGGCCAATGCACAGTGTCTGGAATTTTCCTCTTAAATGTGAACTGACCGTGGTGGTCCCATGCTAAAATCTCACTTCAGGCTCCTAGTGAAGAACTGTTAGTTCTTAGCTAACATCACGTTTCTCTTGGACAGCTCACATATTCATAGTTGTCTTCTAATCTGAAAATACACATAAATTCACTCAGCAAGCTTGTAAAAATGTACATATTTGGACCTCAAATTCAAAGATTCTAATTCCATATTTCTTGGATGTGACTTGGCAATTTACTTCTAAACACGTGCTCCGGCAAGTGAAATAAATGACTATATAGGCATGAAGAACTACTTAGATGCCCTAAACACCCTGCTATTTTACAACTATTTGCCAAGAACATCTTCCCTGCCAACTTGGTCTTTTTGTCTTGCAAAATTGCTACAAATTCCTCACAACCCTGTTCAGGTATTGTTCAGGTACTGATCACTTCTCCAAGCTTTCCGTTATTCCTCCTTCCCTCCACTAGATGGTTAATAGATTCCTTCTCTATATCAATTCTGTGCCTTGCAGATACTTATTTTACTGCCTATTTTTTATTTTGGCTTTATTGTCATCTTCACAAATAAAGCGTAACCTCTTGAAGGGTTGAAAATTACTTTTGGTATTAGTGGTTAGCAAACTACTTGGCACATGTTAATGAAGAATTAATAATTGCTGAATTTAGCATTTTTACACTGACCCTAAGAGTAAGGGCCAAGTTCTGGTTCTATCACTTTTGTTCATCTAATTATATGTAGAGATACAGATATACATATACATATATACATATGTAAATTTGATCACAGGGTTCTCCTAACACACATCTTAATAGGTACAGAGGAGAAAGATCTTGGATGTTTGAAAAGGTAGAGTTGCCATTTTCTCTCTGTACTCCATGATTTTTGGATTGAGAATATATCTAGAATGTCACCAACAATAAATAAACTATGCTGGGAAAATCATTTATAATAGACAGATTTATAATGTCAATTATTAACATACTGCAGACTTTTTCAAATAGGGGAGTTCACTTGGAAATTTAAAAAATGCCAACTGGTCAGTTCTGAGATCACAGAAATGAAGATTCCTTTGCAATAAAAAGAATCACTTTGTTTTTTTGTTTTTTTTTTCTAAATCTCCACTTCTGCTTATAGTGACTGTACCCACATCAAGGAGTTATAAATATTAATCTGGTAACTTCAAATTGAGAATTCATAGCCACTAAAATGGGTTGCCTTAAGAAAAATCTTTTTATCTTTCCATCATCCACGGTAATATGCCTCTTATCAAGGGAACTACACATATATTACAAAGTTATTTTCAGTTTTTCTCATGAATTTCTATGTATACACAGGTCTCTGTATGTAGCTAATAACATACTTAGGGCAAAATGAAAGAAAGGAAGGCAATATTTCCCATGCTCCTAAGTTAAAAACCCTATTTGTCTGTGTGTAATATGGAAATATTTACATATTATCTGTACAGATTTTGATCATACGCCAAAACATGTCCCCCTTCCAGTTCTATCTGCTTTGGACATCCAAATACAATTCAAATAACTTTCAACAGTTTTACATGTAATGAATTCTCAGCAAATTAACACAAGAAAATAAAACCAAACACCTCATGTTCTCACTCATAAGTGGGAGTTGAACAATGAGAACACATGGAAACAGGGAGGGGAACATCACACACTGGGGCCTGTCGGGGGGTCGGGGGCTAGGGAAGGGATACCATTAGGAGAAATACCTAATGTAGATGACGGGTCGATGGGTGCAGCAAACCACCATAGCACGTGTATACCTATGCAACAAAACTGCACGTTCTGCACATGTACCCCAGAACTTAAAGTATAATAATAAAAAAAAGACCAAAGACGTTTTGTGTGTTTAAATTATTCTTAAGGCTGTATAAAATTAGCTTGTGAAAGTTGATCTAACTAAGATGCAACAAATAAAATGATCAATGATATGGTAGATCTCTCTTCCTATAGAGTGGCGATATTATTTAACATGATCATTGTTTAGTTATAACAATTACTTAAAAAGAAAATTTTGACTCCCATTTGGTATAATTTTTCTGGAATTGGGTATTAAAGTGTTACTCATATTGTTAGATATTTTTCACCTTGCATTGTCCATCACAGTATCTACTGTATCAAATGCACAGTTCATAAATCAGATCAGCTCTTTTATACATCAGATATATCATAATTTATTAAACTTGAAATTTTTGCATGGAAAATATCACATCTGAGCCACTTGGAACTTTGGAGTATAGTGAAACTACAACACACTGATTTTTTTTCTCAATCCAAATAAAGCATATTGGAAATATGCATACTTGCTTAAAAATCGTTTCTATATAGTCAGTATTTAGGTGGATAATTCAAAAGTACTCTACCTAATATAATGTGAATACTAAGGACTAAAAAATACGATTAAATTTGGAATCTCAATTTTAGAGTTTTTGAGATGAGGTTTTTTTTGAGAAATTAAATAAACATTAAATCATTTTCATGTTTTATAAAAATGGAACAAAGTATTCTAAAATGTAAAGAATGCTCGTCCTAATACCTAGTAAGTAATCCTTAACATAGAGTTTGAATCATGTAATAAATTGCCATTGTTCTGCCCTAAATTTTCAATGTTAAAGGTTAACACTTTTGGGTCTAATAGAATAACAAAGCAGAAGGACTCCTAAGACATTCTTCAGTTGACTAAACTGTGAGTTGGTACTGAATTGCCTACAAAAACTGGACAGAAAAAACAGTGTTTGCATTTCAGAAAGGTGAATGTAAGAAAGCCAATTATTAACTCATTAGTATTCCGCAGCTTTACTTTCAAAGGGTAGGAGACAAAAAAATGAAAGAAGAAAGTACATATAATTCTCTATGTTTATTCTATTGACTGTGTGAAGGTACCAGGACAGAATAACATTTGGAAAAAAACAAATATGTATTCATAAATTCAGGAGACAGATTCTTTTTATGGGCAAAACATGATTTTTTTTTATCAACTGACTTGAAAACATAATAATATGCAAAGCAATGGTTATTTCCATATAACCTTAGGCTTTTTCTTAATAACAACACAATTCTAATTTTTGCCTTTAGGATTCCTTTAATAATTACATGGCTAATAAACTATTGCTTTTCCTCATGCATATATAAATACTGACTTGTTCCTTATGAGAACATTTCAGGGTATTATTAGAAGCATTTGTCTTGCACTTTACTCTATGCAAGCACTTTAATGATCTCACATTGTTTGGAAATCCCAGTGAGCTTTTGAGATAAGTCTCCTAGCCTTATCATTTTACAGAGTTTCATTTAAATAATAATAATCCTTTTATCCCTGCATAGAGTATTATTTAATATATTTAATACATATATAATTTATATAAAATATACATGCTATATATATGCACATCTCATATGCATGCTTTTTAATGCCTTTACATTTTTTCCTTAGTGTTTTATTTTATAATCAGTGCTTTATAAAAGGATGCATTCCTTTTGAAAACTATGCTTCCTTCAGCTACTAGGAACACAGTATGGTATACGGAAAGAAAAAATGAAAACCTCTGACAACACTTGCAGCTAATATTTATTAGATTCTTTTTGCTTCATAAAGTGCATAACAAATTTACATGCATTTTATTCATATGATCTCTCACATCAAGCAGTAATGGTGGATATGTTATTGCTCCTATTTAACAGATGAGAGTACTGAAACATAAAAAGGTAAGTAAGTTTCCCAAGCAAGTAAGAAAGTATAAGTCAAGATCTGAAACATAACAATGTGTCTGTGGAATCTGATTTTTAAATACTGTTAATCACTTTAACAGCACTAATTTGGTAATAACTTATTTCAAAAGCTGCTTCCTTTCTCTAATCCTCAATTTCTTCATATTAAAATTTCAGTATGAATATTGCAACTTTTAGGATACTCATAGCACAAATATTATGTTTAAATTAGTGATTATCTTAGTACTGAGAGTAATGGTGCCAATAATAATAGTTTCCATTTACTAAGTCTCTACTGTATGCCAGGAGCACTGTGAACATTACTTCCTCTAACCTGCATAACACATCCCCAAGATGAACATTTCCCATTTTATAGTTAGAAAAATTAAGAATCAGAGAAATTAATTTTCCCAAGATCATGTAACTATGACATAGAGTATCTGGAGTTAACATCCTACTGTATGTGACTCAAAGATATTTATTTTCTTATCACCAAACATTGTAAGTAATTTTTTACTGTATTTTACACATCAAAAACCTTAGCCAGCACACTATCATACATTTACTCAAACAGAGTAGATATCCTTATCTTTCACTTAGAGGCATTGCAGCATGCTTAAAGGCAATGCTCTTGAAGTCAATATAGTACCATGGAATTAAAAACAAGAAAAAAAACTGGGCAAGCCTCAGTCATACTCTAGTACAGATGCTCTTTGACTTATGATGAGATTATATTCAATAAACCCATCATAAGTTAAAATACCCTAAGCCTAAGATGGATTTCATCTACCCAACCTACTAAATGTCATAGCATAACATAGCCTACCTTAAATGTGCTCAGACCACTTATATTGGTCTACATTTGGGCAAAATCAAATGCTTATTTCATAATTAAATGTTGAATATCTGATGTGATTCATTGAATATGGCACTGAAGTGAAAAACAGAATGGTTATATGGGTGTTCATCATTCATGTACATAACGGAAAGCCCAGTGGACATAAAGAGTGTTTGAAGCATTGAACTAAAATTAATTGCTGGATGATGGAGATGCTACAGCAACAGAGTCATCAATTTCTCCTTCTTCTGATGAGGTTCAAAAATAGCTGGTACAGGTTGAGTAACCCTTACCTGAAATGCTTGGGATAAGAAGTGTTTCAGATTTCAGATTTTTTTGAATATTGGAATATTTGTATTACATAATGAGATATCATGGAAAGGGGACCCATGTCAAAATGCAAAAGTCATTTACATTTCATATATACACACATAACCTAAAGGTAATTTTAAATAATATTTTAAATAATTTTATGATATTTTTACATGAGGTCATATGTTGAATTTTCTTCCTGTAACATCATGTTGGTGCTCAAAAATTTTCAGATTTTAGAGAATTTCAGATTTCAAATTTTCAGATTAGGGATGTTCCACCTGTAGAAGAAACTGGTTATTGACACTTATTGATGGTCTAGAGTTTGATATGGTTTCGCTGTGTCCCCACCCAAACCTCATCTTGAATTGTAGCTCCCATAATTTCCACGTGTTGTGGGAGGGACCCAGTGGGAGATAATTGAATCGTGGGGGTGGTTTCCCCCATACTGTTCTCGTGGTAGTGAATAAGTCTCAGGAGATCTGATGGTTTTATAAGGGGTTTCCCCTTTCACTTGGCTCTCATTTTCTCTCTTGTCTGCCACCATGAAAGATGTGCTTTTTGTCTTCCACAATGATTGTGAGGCCTCCCCAGCTATGTGGATCTGTGAGTCCATTAAACCTCTTTTTCTGAATTCACAGTGTTCTTTGGAAAGACAGCAAGTATTGATTGTACAGCTTATTTCTTATTATTACATATCTTTCTGTAACAAGCAAGAGCACTGTGTCTCTGCCTGTCAGTTCTCATGAGTCTCTCCTAATTGACGTGCCATTTCTTTAACATCTGTATGCCACTGCTGAATGCAGCAAACGCCTCCACAGGTTTCTTTGCTGTACACTTTCTTGGTTCCTCTGGTTTAACTTCTTCCTCTGCCTCAACTTCTTTACTTCTTTCTTCCTACGGTTTGATCACTTGAAAACTCAATGCCAACAAACCCATGAATATCCTCTTCATCAATACCCAACTCTAGCTGTTTCTCAAGTGCTAATAACTTGTTACCTACTATTCATCAACAGCAGTCTTTGTTAAAGCTTTTGAATGTGTTCACATATGTCTTCAAAACTTTCTTCCACATGCCAATCATGCACTGCTGTGTGACTTCTTCCCATGCTGTTGCGATGTTCTGGATGGCACTTAGGATGTAAAAACTTTTCCAAAACTCTTGGAGAAGTCGGCCAGACTCAGTCACTTCACTAATCTACACGAATCCTTGGCATAAATATACTTTGAAGGGAGCTATTGCTCCTTGTTCCATTGGTTGAATGAATGTGGTTTTGTTCAGTTTCAAATACACAGTCAAAAAGATTGCTTTTATTTCTGTTTGTTTATTCACTTTTCCTGATTGTCTTTATGCAGAGCCCTAAAGAAGTTAGTGGTAAAGCCAAACCCTTGACATCAGCAGAACTTTGAGCAGTATATTTGGTTCTTCATTTCTCCTGAAAAGAGTGATAGCCAAAGAACATATCTACACTGATGCCCTGGGAAAAGTTGATAGTTTGGCTGACAGTACTTGAACATAATTGGAGCATCAGTGACAGGGAGGTCTGAAGAAGATTTATGTGATTAATTCTCTCTACTTGGGTACAGAGCTTAAAGACATTTGTGTCACATATAGGTGCTAACCAAAGAGTAACTTCAGCAGATGGATAAGTGAAACCATTTGTAGGAGATCAAGTGGGTCCCCTTAGTACTCCCTTGTGTTGTGATCAAAGTTATGGAAAACTACAATAGACTAACACAGGAAGAACTACTAATGGCCAAGGCTCTTCAGGAACAAAATTTCAGGTCATTGTTTCAGACAAAAGGACCTGATGATCTGGTTAAAATAAAAGTAATAATGAAATAGGTAGTACAAGAAGGAAGCTATAAACAAGCTATGACCATGTGACCAATTGCAAACATAAGAATTGCGATAATTATGAAAAGTTCTTTCTTATTTTGGTGTGAATGTATTTCAAAAAGATTAACCAAAGTTTCCCTTTTTTCCACGTCTCCTGCCATCTAACATAAAAATATGATAATAGTGATTAACTTTATGTCACCGTATTTAACTCATATGATACTAAAGAGGGAGAGGTGTATCAGAAGTGGAATGAACATCGCCCACTGGTGAACAAATGACTTTTGTGAGTTTGTATCCACTTTCAGAGTGACGGTTAGTGTGCTTTCAGTTGGTAGAAGGATAGATGCGTCATCTTGGAAAGAAGCATGATTTTACCATTACCTTTATTTGGAATGCAAACCTGATTTAAAATGGAATAGATTGATGTCAATCTGAGGGGTAAACTTTAATGAAACCATATTTTTAAGAATAATTTTTTTCCTGTTAAAATTGCTGCAGCACCCATTGTACCTCGTGTGGGTACCCTGTTCTGCTCTTGCATGCTGTTGCTGATCTGCTGACTTTCCTTGTCAGTATGAAGTAGTTAGCAGCTTACAGGTTAAAGGTGGTAACAGATATGGGTTACAATTATTGTCCCCATGGACTCTAATTTGGCTTCATGGATATCAGTTTGCCCTCACTCTCCTCTGATTCACACTAACTTTACCTTCCCAGCTGCCAGCCTACGTGACCTGCAGCTTCTTCATGCCTACCACCAGAAACAGAGAGAATAGCACTTCACAGATTGCTACATGAGATCCCAGTTTTGTAGAGTTTATTTTTTACAGAAAATCTTGATTCATATTGATTATTGTGTTGTTTGTTTCCATACTAAGTCTCAACTGATGTCTTCAGTTTATGTGATATATCATACGGTCACTTTATGGATAATGCATTTGGGTGATCACATTAAATTTGGAAAATAGTCTTTAAACTCCTGGAATTTGAACTCTCAGTCTCAAACCAAACACATATCTAGTCTAACTTTCTAAAATATGACTGAAATAGATTTATATAGCTACTATATTTTTAGTTTCAAATTTTCTCTATACATTTTTAATAGCATTGTTTAATACAAGTCCCTGGATATGTTTTCTATGACCCCAAAATGCTTTGAAATTTTGGGTCAAATAAGGTATGTGAGTGCTTATTTTTTTTTCTTTGGGGGAGTGTTTTCAAATGAACTTTGAAGCCCAGTTGGACACTAACCAAACATTTAAGAAAACATACCATAACCCTTGATTTTATAAAAGAACTAATACCTGCTAATCAAGCTCAATAATGAAAACCCAGAGATTTCATCTTTCAAATTCCAAGTTGATATTTGGTGTTGTTATTTATAATGTCAAAAGCCAACGATTTATTTCTTAAGAGAAAATTCAAAACACACCTTCTAGGGTTCTTGACCTCCAGATATCTTTCTGTCCACCAAGATGTCTAATAAAACATAAAGTTTCCATGATATAAATTTAATATGGATTACTGAAATTTGAGTAAGAGTTCTTATTAAATTTAAAAGTACAGAGTATTCTTTCTTCACTAGTGTAGATGCAGGTATGGTTTCAGGAAACCTATCATAGCTTGAATATTTTAAAACTCTATTGATTTTTGAACATGCTATAGACATTTCTGGCATTGTGTGTTTGTGTGTGTGTGTGGGTGTGTGGGTGTGTGTATTACTGGGGGATGATGTGTATATGTCTACCAATTAACTGTACATACAATAATATCTTGCTATCCTACAAAAATGGCATTACATTTCATTTTAATTTTTTAATGAAGAAAGGGTTATCAAAATTTAGTTACTACTTCAGAAAACTTAATTTTAATTTTAAACTAGAAATGTCAAATGGCAAATGGGTTTTTTCCTCATTTCATGAACTGCAAACTCACATTACATATTGATGTTTGTTAAATCATTTGCAGTTTCTTAGAGGTTTTAAATAAAAATATTTACTCATGCAGAATAGCTATTTTTTAAAATTACTAACACATGGAACAGACAGCAAATTATTAATGAAAGTATAATTTGACTTTCCATTATTTTCTTTAATTCAAAATATTATATTCTGTCTAATTATACTCTTTAAAAATGTCATTTCATGATGCACGTGTCTACTTTATCTAACTTCCCTTAAAGCCTAAAAGACCTAAGTGAAGATTTTACCATCAAAAGTTAAAAACTAAAGCGAACCATTTTCCAAGAATTAGACAGTATTTTTACACAGCCATTAAATCATACCACATGACAAGGCTGATAAACTTCATCTGCCATATGAAATTATCTAATACCCCTAAAATAAAATATAATTTTATAAATTTACCTGGTTATCTGAATAATCAGATTTTTCATTTTATGAAATATTCTTAAATGTACAAAACATTTTAAAAATATGAATACCTAAAATATGTATATTTTATACTTTAATTTGTGATAGTATGGGTTTTAAAATATTTTAGTGTTAGATTTATTTTTCTTTGATTTGGCCAAATATTCCATTTCATTTATTTATTTATTTATTTATTTATGAGACATAGTCTCACTCTGTCACCTGGGCTGGAGTGCAGTGGTGCAATTTCGGCTCACTGCAAACTCTGCCTCCTGGGTTTAAGTGATTCTCATGCCTCGGCCTCCCAAGTAGCTGAGATTACAGGTGCACGTACCCATGCCTGGCTAAAATAATATTCAGTCTAATTTTATATGTCTACACACAAACACACCAGTATTCCCTCACATTAGAATATTGTTATATTATTTTCTATTATTTCAAAAACATCTTATTGAAAACAAAACGAAATTTTTGTCATCATTGTAGACATGACAATGCAAGAAAAAACATACTTGAAATTAAAAAGAATCACACTATGTATCTTTATACATGCAAGGTGAATTTTGATTAAAGATTAATTATGTTAAAAAATCTAATCATATTAATACTCCAAACTATCCTAAATAGGAAGGTAAGTCTCATTTAAGTCTGATGCAGCTGTTATTTGTGAAATTCATGTTAATGTTAATGGTTCACTTTCTCAAAAAACAGCATTTGAAATGCCTACTATGTACCTGGAGCAATTCTTGGATTACAGCAATGAATCAAAAAAGATAGTCTTTGCCCTCACAGAAATTGTATGTAATATAATGATCCAAATATTCTCTATTCTGAGATAAAAGGTGCTGACAGTTGTTTGCAGAAAAATATTAGCCACAGGCTTGCATGTTTACCTTCCATCTGTCTTCTCCCTAGAGCATGGCTTCGTATTCACAGGCTTACAAAATTCTGTCTTTTTATATAGGGAATTCTTCTTGTTTTCTAACCGTTTTGTTAACATGAAAACAATTATGTGCTTTACTCATGTAATAAGATTTACAGAGGATATTTCTTTTACATATTGTTAAAATGTTAGTGCTATCTCTGAACAACTATATCACAGAATGAAGAAGGCACATCTTTGTGTAGTCTTAATTTTAACTAGTAGTCAATAATTGAAAAACCCAGAAATAAGTTAACCTCTGATTCCTTCTAAAGAAAACATATATATAATTATAATAATGTTCACACAGCTTCCTATCAGTGTTTTCTTTGCCAACAATAATAAAGACTTTATACAAAATAGTGATTTTTAATCAGATAAATATATAAAGTTAGCAATTTAGGATTATGTGAAAGGATAATAATTAACTGTTAATTTTAAATTGCTAGTATTTTGGTCAACTGAAAATCTATCATGAATATTAGCTGATTTACCTCTCCTGAAAAAAAAATGAAAGCAAGGAGTAGCATACAGTTAGTTTTTTTAAAAAAAGTGTGAACAAGTATGAATAAAAATTATATTTTGTGAGATTTAGCTGGAATTTTGAAATTGGCTGAAATAAAATTGAAATAATTGCTTTTCTCCTGGGATTCAAAATAGACTTAAAAAAAACAGTTTTAACTGAAACAAATCTATTCATTGTGAAACATTATTTCAAATCCATCAGGGTCCAAGGTGTTAAAAGAATATTCAAATAATACAAATAAAACATTTACTTAGCAAAACTTTCATATTTGCTATGCAATACAGAATGGAAATTCTAGTAGAGGTATCAATTGATCATCAGTAACAGAAAAACAGAAAGAAAACATTTGTTATAATAGTGTTCCATAAAACTTACTCATTGAAAAGAAGTTTTAGATTGATTGTTTCTAAGATTTGGTAAAGTCTCAAGTGTAGCATGAAAATTAATCACTTGGGGGATGGAGACAAGATGGCCGAGTAGGAACAGCTCTGGTCTACAGCTCCCAGTGTGAGTGATGCAGAAGACGAGTGATTTCTGCATTTCCATCTGAGGTACCGGGTTCATCTCACTAGGGAGTGCCAGACAGTGGGTGCAGTGCATCGTGCACCAGCCAAAGCAGGGAGAGGCATTGCTTCACTCAGGAAACTCAAGGGGTCAGGGAATTCCCTTTCCCAGTCAAAGAAAGATGGCACCTGGAAAATCAGGTCACTCCCACCTTAATACTGCACTTTTCCAATGGGCTTAAAAAACGGCACACCAGGAGGTTATATCCCACACATGGCTTGGAGGGTCCTACGCCCACGGAGTCTCACTGATTGCTAGCTCAGCAGTCTGAGATCAAACCATAAGGCGGCAGACAGGCTGGGGGAGGGGCGCTGGCCATTGCCAAGTTAGTTGTTTGATTAGGTAAACAAAGCAGCCGGGAAACTGGAACTGGGTGGAGTCCACCACAGCTCAAGGAGGCCTGCGGCCTCTGTAGGCTCCACCTCTGGGGGCAGGGCACAGACAAACAAAAAGACAGCAGTAACCTCTGCAGACTTAAACGTCCTTGTCTGACAGCTTTGAAGAGAGTAGTGGTTCTCCCAGCACACAACTGGAGATCTGAGAACAGGCAGACTGCCTCCTTAAATGGGTCCCTGACCCGCGAGCAGCCTAACTGGGAGGCACCCCCCAGTAGCGGCAGACTGACACCTCACACAGTCGGGTACTCCTCTGAGACAAAACTTCCAGAGGACCCATCAGGCAGCAGCATTTGTGGTTCATGAAAATCTGCTGTTCTACAGCCACCGCTGTTCTGCAGCCACCGCTGCTGATACCCAGGCAAACAGGGTCTGGAATGGACCTCTAGCAAACTCCAACAGACCTGCAGCTGAGGGTCCTATCTGTTAGAAGGAAAACTAACAAACAGAAAGGACATCCACACCAAAAACCCATCTGTACATCACCATCATCAAAGACCAAAAGTAGATAAAACCACAAAGATGGGGAAAAAACAGAGCAGAAAAACTGGAAACCCTAAAAAGCAGAGTGTCTCTCCTCCTCCAAAGGAATGCAGTTCCTCACCAGCAACGGAACAAAGCTGGATGGAGAATGCTTTGACGAGTTGAGAGAAGAAGGCTTCAGACGATCAAACTACTCTGAGCTGATGGAGAATGACTTTGATGAGTTGAGAGAAGAAGGCTTCAGACGATCAAACTACTCCGAGCTACAGGAGGAAATTCAAACCAATGGCAAAGAAGTTAAAAACTTTGAAAAAAAAATAGATGAATGTATAACTAGAATAACAAATGCAGAGAAGTGCTTAAAGGAGCTGATGGAGCTGAAAGCCAAGGCTCGAGAACTATGTGAAGAATGCAGAAGCCTCAGGAGCCAATTGGATCAACTGGAAGAAAGGGTATCAGTGATGGAAGATGAAATGAATGAAATGAAGCAAGAAGGGAAGTTTAGAGAAAAAAGAATAAAAAGAAATGAACAAAGCCTCCAAGAAATATGGGACTATGCGAAAAGACCAAATCTACATCTGATTTGTGTACCTGAAAGTGACGGGGAGAATGGAACCAAGTTGGAAAACACTCTGCAGGATATTATCCAGGAGAACTTCCCCAACCTAGCAAGGCAGGCCAACGTTCAGATTCAGGAAATACAGAGAACGCCACAAAGATACTCCTCGAGAAGAGCAACTCCAAGACACATAATTGTCAGATTCACCAAAGTTGAAATGAAGGAAAAAATGTGAAGGGCAGCCAGAGAGAAAGGTCAGGTTACCCACAAAGGGAAGCTCATCAGAGTAATAGCAGATCTCTCGGCAGAAACTCTACAAGCTAGAAGAGAGTGGGCGCCAACATTCAACATTCTTAAAGAAAAGAATTTTCAACCCAGAATTTCATATCCAGCCAAACTAAGCTTCATAAGTGAAGGAGAAATAAAATACTTTACAGACAAGCAAATGCTGAGAGATTTTGTCACCACCAGGCCTGCCCTAAAAGAGCTCCTGAAGGAAGCACTAAACATGGAAAGGAACAACAGGTACCAGCCACTGCAAAAACATGCCAAATTGTAAAGACCATCAAGGCTAGGAAGAAACTGCATCAACTAACGAGCAAAATAACCAGCTAACATCATAATGACAGGATCAAATTCACACATAACAATATTAACTTTAAATGTAAATGGGCTAAATGCTCCAATTAAAAGACACAGACTGGCAAATTGGATAAAGTGTCAAGACCCATCAGTGTGCTGTATTCAGGAAACCCATCTCATGTGCAGAGACACACATAGGCTCAAAATAAAGGGATGGAGGAAGATCTACCAAGCAAATGGAAAACAAAAAAAGGCAGGAGTTGCAATCCTAGTCTCTGATAAAACAGACTTTAAACCAACAAAGATCAAAAGAGACAAAGAAGGCCATTACATAATGGTAAAGGGATCAATTCAACAAGAAGAGCTAACTATCCTAAATATATATGCACCCAATACAGGAGCACCCAGATTCATAAAGCAAGTCCTGAGTGACCTACAAAGAGACTTAGACTCCCACACAATAATAATGGGAGACTTTAACACCCCACTGTCAACATTAGACAGATCAATGAGACAGAAAGTTAACAAGGATACCCAGGAATTGAACTCAGCTCTGCACCAAGAGGACCTAATAGACATCTACAGAACTCTTTACCCCAAATCAACAGAATATACATTTTTTTCAGTACCTCACCACACCTGTTCCAAAATTGACCACATACATGGAAGTCAAGCACTCCCCAGCAGATGTAAAAGAACAGAAATCATAACAAATTGTCTCTCAGACAACAGTACAATCAAACTAGAACTCAAGATTAAGAAACTCACTCAAAACCGCTCAACTACGTGGAAACTGAACAACCTGCTCCTGAATGACTACTGGGTACATAATGAAATGAAGGCAGAAATAAAGATGTTCTTTCAAAACAAAGAGAACAAAGACACAACATATCAGAATCTCTGGGACACATTCAAAGCAGTGTGTAGAGGGAAATTTATGGCACCAAATGCCCACAAGAGAAAGCAGGAAAGATCCGAAACTGACACCCTAACATCACAATTAAAAGAACTAGAAAAGTAAGAGTAAACACATTCAAAAGCTAGCAGAAGAAAGAAATAACTAAAATCAGAGCAGAACTGAAGGAAACAGAGACACAAAAAACCCTTCAAAAAATTAACGAATCCAAGAGCTGGTTTTTGGAAAAGATCAACAAAATTGATAGACCGCTAGCAAGACTAATAGAGAAAAAAAGAGAGAAGAATCAAATAGACACAATAAAAAATGATAAAGGGGATATCACCACCGATCCCACAGAAATACAAACTACCATCAGAGAAAACCACAAACACCTCTACGCAAATAAACTAGAAAATCTAGAAGAAATGGATAAATTCCTCAACACATATGCCCTCCCAAGACCAAACCAGGAAGAAGTTGAATCTCTGAATAGACCAATAACAGGCTCTGAAATTGTGGCAATAATCAATAGCTTACCAACCAAAAAGAGTCCGGGACCAGATGGATTCACAGCCAAATTCTACCAGAGGTACAAGGAGGAGCTGGTACCATTCCTTCTGAAACTATTCCAATCAATAGAAAAAGAGGGAATCCTCCCTAACTCATTTTATGAGGCCAGCATCATCCTGATACCAAAGCCTGGCAGAGACGCAACCAAAAAAGAGAATTTTAGACCAATATCCTTGATGAACATTGATGCAAAAATCCTCAATAAAATACTGGCAAACTGAATCCAGCAGCACATCAAAAAGCTTATCCACCATGATCAAGCGGGCTTCATCCCTTGGATGCAAGGCTGGTTCAACATACGCAAATCAATAAATGCAATCCAGCATATAAACAGATCCAAAGACAAAAATCACATGATTATCTCGATAGATGCAGAAAAGGCCTTTGACAAACTTCAACAACCCTTCATGCTAAAAACTCTCAATAAATTAGGTATTGATGGGATGTATCTCAAAATAACAAGAGCTATCTATGACAAACCCACAGCCAACATCATACTGAATGGGCAAAAACTGGAAGCATTCCCTTTGAAAACTGGCACAAGACAGGGATGCCCTATCTCACCACTCCTATTCAACATAGTGCTGGAAGTTCTGGCCAGGGCAATCAGGCAGGAGAAGAAAATAAAGGGTATTCAATTAGGAAAAGAGGAAGTCAAATTGTCCCCGTTTGCAGATGACATGATTGTATATCTAGAAAACCCCATTGTCTCAGCCCAAAATCTCCTTAAGCTGATAAGCAACTTCAGCAAAGTCTCAGGATACAAAATCAATGTACAAAAATCACAAGCATTCTTATACACCAATAACAGACAAACAGAGAGCCAAATCATGAATGAACTCCCATTCACAATTGTTTCAAAGAGAATAAAATACCTAGGAATCCAACTGACAAGGGATGTGAAGGACCTCTTCAAGGAGAACTACAAACCACTGCTCAATGAAATAAAAGAGGATACAAAGAAATGGAAGAACATTCCATGCTCATGGGTAGAAAGAATCAATATCGTGAAAATGGCCATACTGCCCAAGGTAATTTATAGATTCAATGCCTTCCCCATCAAGCTACCAATGACTTTCTTCACAGAATTGGAAAAAACTACTTTAAAGTTCATATGGAACCAAAAAAGAGCCTGCATCGCCAAGTCAATCCTAAGCCAAAACAACAAAGCTGGAGGCATCACGCTACCTGACTTCAAACTATACTACAAGGCTACAGTAACCAAAACAGCATAGTACTGGTACCAAAACAGAGATATAGATCAATGGAACAGAACAGAGCCCTCAGAAATAAGGCCGCATATCTACAACTATCTGATCTTTGACAAACCTGACAAAAACAAGTAATGGGGAAAGGATTCCCTATTTAATAAATGGTGCTGGTACAACTGGCTAGCCATATGGAGAAAGCTGAAACTGGATCCCTTCCTTACACCTTAGACAAAAATTAATTCAAGATGGATTAAAGACTTATATGTTACACCTAAAGCCATAAAAACCCTAGAAGAAAACCTAGGCAATACCATTCAGGACATAGCCATGGGCAAGGACTTCATGTCTAAAACAGCAAAAGCAATGGCAACAGAAGCCAAAATTGACAAATGGGATCTAATTAAACTAAAGAGCTTCTGCACAGCAAAAGAAACTACCATCAGAGTGAACAGGCAACCTACAAAATGGGAGAAAATTTTTGCAACCTACTCATCTGACAAAGGACTAATATCCAGAATCTACAATGAACTCAAACAAATTTACGAGAAAAAAACAAACAACCCCATCAAAAAGTGGGCAAACGATATAAACAGACATTTCTCAAAAGAAGACATTTATGCAGCCAAAAAACACATGAAAAAATGCTCATCGCCACTGGCCATCAGAGAAATGCAAATCAAAACCACAATGAGATACCATCTCACACCAGTTAGAATGGCAATCATTAAAAAATCAGGAAATAACAGGTGCTGGAGGGGATGTGGAGAAACAGGAACACTTTTACACTGTTGGTGGGACTGTAAACTAGTTCAACCATTGTGGAAGTCAGTGTGGCGATTCCTCAGGGATCTAGAACTAGAAATACCATTTGACCCAGCCATCCCATTACTGGATATATACCCAAAGGACTATAAATCATGCTGCTATAAAGACACATGCACACGTATGTTTATTGCGGCACTATTCACAATAGCAAAGACTTGGAACCAACCCAAATGTCCAACAACGATAGACTGGATTAAGAAAATGTGGCACATATACAGCATGGAATACTATGCAGCCATAAAAAATGATGAGTTCATGTCCTTTGTAGAGACATGGATGAAACTGGAAATCATCATTCTCAGGTAACTATCGCAAGGACAAAAAACCAAACACCGCATGTTCTCACTCATAGGTGGGAACTGAACAATGAGAACACATGGACACAGGAAGGGGAACATCACATTCTGGGGACTATTGTGGGGTGGGGGGAGGGGGGAGGGATAGTATTAGGAGATATACATAATGCTAAATGATGAGTTAATGGGTGCAGTACACCAACATGGCACATGTATACATATGTAACAAACCTGCACATTGTGCACATGTACACTAAAACTTAAAGCATAATAATAAAACAAAATAAAAAATAAAATTAATCACTTACTGTTTTTACGTCATTTATAATATTTACTCTGACTGTTGTCAATAAGATCCCTCATATCTCTAAATAAACCCTTTTAAAGATACTGAATAAACTCCATAGAGAATACTGATGGGATGCTATTTGCTATTTTCTCACAAATAATGCTCACACCTTGCCTGTCCCGAAGTATTAAGATAAAACCAAGCACATTAATCAATTTTCACCAAAATATATTCAATAAAGAAGATCATTTTATCAAGCAAAGTAAATATGTTTGTAAGGATTTATCTGAAATGTGAAGCTGCTACTACTGAATCTTCCCTCTTTATTAATGATTTTTTAAAAGAGAATGTAATATAACAAAAGTCACTTATTAATTTTGATGGTACCACACTATCAAATTTTCTGACACTAAGTATTACTTTCCAATAGAAATTCATCACGTTCATATTGACCTTTGGGATGACTGTAATAATCCTCTACTTTGTGTTAAATGAGGCAGTGATACCACTGAGCCAAACTGAATGACTTAATGCATTTTCTGATTTTTTCTGAGTAAAACATATTTTTAAATAATAAAGTTGGCCGGGCGTGGTGGCTCATGCCTGTAATCCCAGCACTTTGGGAGGACGAGGTGGGTGGATCACGAGGTCGGGAGATCGAGACCACCCTGGCTAACACGGTGGAACCCCATCTCTACTAAAGTACAAAAAATTAGCCAGGCATGGTGGTGGGTGCATGTGGTCCTAGCTACTCAGGAGGCTGAGGCAGGAGAACGGCGTGAACCTGGGAGGCTGAGCTTGCAGTGAGCCGAGATCATGCCTCTGCATTCCAGCCTGGGTGATAGAGCGAGAATCCGTCTTGGAAAAAAAAAAAAAAAAAGGAATACAATTATCTGTGATTGTGAGCAAACATATCTACACACAGTTGTAAATTTGAATTTTTAATTATGCGCTGCTATGACATTGAATGAAGGATGAAAAAAGAATTATTCTTTGTAAATTATATGTTACTAGATGAGGTCACCATCAACTGATTTGTTGGCAAATCGATTAAGTCAAAAACATTTTTGACTAATCTACATACATTCAATCAACATCCGTCTTCTCTATTTCAATCACATATGCTCTTTCTCATCTTCTCCATCTATCTTCTTGCCATTTCTTAAACTTATCAGCATATTCATCTTCAGAGTCTTTGAATTTATTCCTCTGTCTATAATGTAAATTCCCTGGATGAATGCATGGCTCACATCTTCAGTCTTAACTTTATACAGTTTTGCTCAAATGTAATTTCCTCAAAGAAACAAGTCATCTATCTGAAACAGCATCACTGCCTCCTCAGTTGTTCATCACACCTTGGTTTCTTGCTCTGTTTCGTTTTTTCTCCCTGTGTCTACCTCCATGTGTAAAGTGGTTTTGCCTGTTTTCTTCTCTGATGCATCACCAGTACCAGAACAGATTCTCACAGAATATAGAGTGTCAATAATCATACCTTGAAGAAATAACTAAGCAAATAAATGATTAATGAAATGACTGAACAACAAAATTATGTATTGGGCATGTGTTCAAGATTGTTTGTAACAGGGAACAAGAGAATTGCAAGCAGGTGGTCTTTACTTACATTCTATTTCAGCTGTTTTGTTGTAAAAATGAAGAAAATTTGGGAGAATAATTTTACTACTAAACTTTGACTAGGAACTATTGTCTTTCTTACTCAAAACCAACTTAAGAAGCAACACTCTCAACCACACCCAAGTCTGACAACTCAAAGCACTGCTCTGTAAAATTGTAAATTTTCAAAAGCAAACACACAAATGACAGTAAAAGCAATATCATAGTTTCCAATGTGTCCTGAGGTTCATGAAAAGAGCTTAGTGCTAACCAGGTCAGCATGTTTGGATTGAGAATCAAGGATTACTGTATGACAAAATGGAGAATCTAGAAAGCAAAAACTTGGATCAATAGTAAAAAAAAAATCTTGATTCTTGACATCAATGGCAAGTTGCTTTGGTGGATTTTTTAAAAAAGCACTCAATATATTAGTATATATCTACATTTTGTTGGATAAACCCATTTGAATTTAACCAAAAGTAGTGTACTTTAACAGTGCGTAGATTATAACAATTTCATAAAAAATTTATATTGAGTATACTTAACAGATTCATTTCTATTCATACTGAAAAGTAATTATACATTCTTTGATTAAACTACACTACCTGATATAAACATAAAATAAATGCTCATTTTAGTATATATGTCCAATTTGTATGAAGTAGTCATAGATGAAGGGATAGCAAGTACTTTCATATTCTTTAAATCACATGACATACTTACATTTAGTTGAATTACATAAGTAATTCAATTTAGGAATACTTGGCATTTGAATATTTGTTTTGAAAACTGCTGTAGGAAATATTTTAAGTCCAAAAAATTTTCAAGATAGTTTTTGAATTACTATTTATATCTAGTAATTGCTAAGACACTTTATACTGTTGACTACTGCACTCTATTCAAAAGTGAAGGTAGTGATCAGATTTTCAGTGTCTTAACAGGGAAGAAACTCACAGTTCAATTGTCTCAGCAACACAAATCCAAAGTCTAACAGTCAATATTTGATCGTAAGGAATGGAAGAAATGAAATAACTGTTTATGGCAAAAGGAAATTTAGAGAAGAAAGGCCTTAAAGACAGGGAATGGTAAAATCTAAGACCTCAAGAGAGCCCGTGTAAGGAAGAGAGGATGGAGAAATACTGCTTAGGAAAGTTCTGTACAAAGAAAACCTTCATGAGCTTTATTTCAAAGCCAGTAATTGAACTTTGGTGCTTCCTCCACTCTTACATCGATAAATTTCCACAAGCAACACACTCCCCAAATAACTTTAAAAAATTATACAATCTAAATGTAAACTTCTTCATTGAGTCCATCATGGCATCCTTGGTTGATGTTGCTTTCAAATTATGGAGATACCTCAGAATTACCTTTCATTTCCCAAATTTACTGAGTGTACAATATATTTTAAACTTTAAATTCACGAAGCTCCTTCAGAGTGGGTTTTCTAATCTCTCACGTAGTGGTATCCTTTTGTCTCTGCATCTGTCCATTTCTGTACAGCCACAGTGGTGTGTTCTAACCATGACTTAAAATCATTTTCTCCTTCTCTTTACATAGCAGTGCCTGTACACTTCGGCAGATTCTGAGAATTAGTTTGAATGAGTGGTTCCAAAGTATGTTTAATGTCAATCTATAGTTACTGTAAAGCAGCCAAGGACTCTGATGTGGCTGGCACTCAGTGGCAGTTCTTTAAGTAGTCCCAGAGTAACTGCCCCCACCTCTCTCCTTTCAGTAAGGCTTCAATGCTATAAGCAACTTAGAGTCAAGAGAAACTAGAAAATATCTGTTCAGAAAGGTATTTTAGACATTCTCACTTAATTAAACATAGATAATGTGATCTGTTTCTCTAAATGCATTCTCCCCTCAAAATGAAATTACATACTAAATACGCTCTACATGCTAGTTCAAGAGCTTTCTGGTGGTAGTCAGGAACCAACATATCTCTTTGTGTGTCCACTTTGCCCCTTTACAACGTAAGCTTAGTATTACCAGCAATTGTGATGAAAATAATCTCTTGTTCAGCCCAAGATTATGTAATAATCTGTCATTAAGGTGCTGTTGAGGACAAAGATCAGGAATTGAAAGCATCTAACAGAGCCCAGGATGAGAAAGAAGTTTATGGATCTCTGCCTGTTAAATTCATAATTCTTCCAAGCATGCACATATGTATAAATGCACTTGACATATATATTCACAAAGAATATTTCCGTCCCACAAATTATAAAAGTCTTTGAGAGATAGAGACATGTGTATAAATAAGTGTTCTATAAATGTAGCTCAATGACTTACATAAACAATTAGCTATAATTTAAAAAATGAGCTATTTAGATGCTTTGCTTTAGTAGTGAATGTATTTAGCTATAGAGATTATTTAGCAATAGACATCAGTTAAGTGAGCCACAGGCAATTTGACTTCAAGTAAATTTACTAATTTAGCTGATTAAAGATTTGTTAGGCCTTTCTTTTCAAAGAAGCTTCAAAGCCTTTAAAAATGAGTGCTCATCATTCTGGTAAAATAGGAAACCCACATGTTTTATTACTACCAATTAAAAGATACTGGAAAGGAGAAATTAAGAGAGTATAGAGCAAGGCTAAAAATAACTATTTCTTTTCTTTCTTTTCTTCAGACAGGATCTCACTCTGCCACCCATGTTTCAGTGCAGTGGAACGATCTCAGCTTACTACAACCTCCCCTCCCGGCCTCCCAGGTTCAAGTGATTCTCGTGCCTCAGCCTCCCAAGTAGCTGGGACTGTGAGTGTGTGCCACCACACCTGGCTAATTTTTGCATTTTTAGTAGAAACAGGGTCTTGCCATGTTGGCCAGGCTGGTCTTGAACTCCCAAGCTCTAGCAATCCAGCTGCCTCAGCCTCCCAAAACGCTGGGACTATAGGCATGAGCCACCCAACATGGCCAAAAATAACTGTGTCATTGGGAAGTTTAGATTGCCTAAAGAAAAATATAAAAACATTTGCATGGATTGTTTCCCTTAGATTTTTAAGACAAAAATGATTAAAGCACTACATTATAATATCTGGCAGAGGTTCATTTGATCACCATATTTTTAGAAATTTAATGCAAAAGAGAAATGCAAAACATTTATTCTCTAGATCAGTATTTATACTTCTTGTGATGACTTAAATAACTCTGGCAGCTTTCTGAGTAGTTGGCAGTTTCTACAAAATATGCCAAGTAAGGAGCACAACATTAGTATACTATATCATGTCATTTTCTTCTAAAACACAAATATTGAACTTTTACCACCTGCTACTGTACAGCAGTGCTATGGCAACATCTTCGTAGAGTTCCTAAGCTCCTTTGAAAAGTAGGATCTAATCAGCCTAAAAGGAAATAAACTATCATCATTGCTGTTGCTATAATTACCTAGTTGGCAAAATAAGCTCTATACAGAATCACACATTAAAACAAATTTGCTTAGGAAAACTAAATGTTTTATTTCAGCCCAGCTTATATTTTAAAATGATTGGTTAACAATTAGAAAAGAAATTTTTGATAAACCTTGCATTATGTTTACTGAGTTTTTATTTCTGGTTAAAAAGGTTAACTGTTTTCACTGTGGAATATTTAGAAGATATAGATTTCTTTCTTTAAAAATAGCTGTAAGGAAGCCATAATTCATCACTGTAACAGAGAATCTTTTTTCATATATCTTTTACTTTATAGTATTTTAATATTTTTTCTCTACTGTAGACACATTTGGGATTTATTTCCAACTACATAAATGCATCATAATAACCGTAACTCCATATGATTTTATTATGAATAAGGATAGATTTTAAAAACATAATCAAAATGTTCACATTTTTGTAATTACTTAATGTGGCAAATATTTTATTAATACTTAAATTTGTTTAAACAGAGGCCAGCAGTACTGTAGATATTTCTGAGTGATTTCAAAGAATGTACGGGAATATACATCTGTGTCAATTCTTTAAATGAGTAAAAGGAGCATCTGTAATGCAGCAAAATCAATCATGAAGAAGTAACTGATGCAGGAATTGCCTATACATGTTTTCAAAGTACATGTACGCGTGTAGATTGAGTTACAAGAAAAAGGTCACTTTCTAATAAGGCAATTGACAATTATTTTGTAAAAAATATAAAAGTGCAAGCACATACTTTAGAACAAATATTAAGTACAAGCTTAATGGAAGAGTCTATCATGTAATTAGCAGACAAAATGAGCCACAGACCACATTTACATACTTAGTTTAAAATAGAAACAGAGTCCCAAGAGATAACCATTTTACTGCTGCCCAGTTGAGGAGAAAACACTTTCAGTATTTCTACATTAACGTTCAGAGAGTCAAGGCGGCTGATGCAGAACAAAAACACTAATGATAAGGAAAAGAAGTTTTTCTAAAGAAGAACTTGATATGAATTAGATATTAATTGTTAATTACTTCAGAAGGCCCAAGTGAAAATTCAGACTTCTTTCTCTGCTCTTGGCCTTATTTCATGTTCCCGCTTTCTAAGCACATTAGGTTTTCCTATTAATCAGTCACAATCACCATGTCTAATCGGCTGTGGATCTAGATCCTTACCAGATCCCAGCCAATAGAAGTTAGCAATGTAAGGCTTATTTTGTGGACCACTTCTTTGGAGGAATACGTTGTGTTTCTGTTAGACGACTATATACATGATAGTCAACTTCCAGCCCATATCTGGATGCATTCTTGAGATGATTCTGAATTTCTTTTAAACCAAAACTAAATATTTATATTAATTGAATAAGACTTTTATAACTTATTCCAAGTAAAGCATGAATTTCCAGAGAGTGGCATAATTTAAACCCATACTGGAGGGGAATTATACATGGATTTGGGTTGAAACTTTCATTTTAGTACCTCTACTCATAGCAGATTGAGAATTAAAATCTGAAGAAAATCCTCTTAGATAAGACATTTGTAAAATAAAAAACTCACTCACCATTCCGACTTTCTTCGTCAATAGCAACTATGGTAGCTGGTGGTCCTCCCCTAGCTAGTTTGCAATCTAAAGAGAGAAAATAACCAAAAGTAAGAATTGACTGCAGGGGCACACACTGAGAAAAAAATTCATTGAGATGTATATTAATATTTAAAAAGGAAAATCTTGCAATCTAATTAATATGCATCACTACATTTAATATTATTTAAAAACATTTTATAATAACCACATAGATTCCTTACCACATCATAACACAGTCACTTTGTGCATCACAAAACTACTCAAATCTTACTGAGAAAACACCAGCAGGGACCACTGGAGAGCAGAAGTCCTTCAGGACAGAGATAATTTGATGGAAATTTAACCCAAAGAAATAACAGAAAGGGATGATTAACAAGGATAAGTTGTAATTAAAGCATCACAACAGAAACAAACATAATTGGACTTTAATTGTGATAAAGGGTCTAATTAGAGAGAGTGAATAGAATTTTAATAATGTTCTAAAGAGAATAAAACAAAGACACACAAGCAATGCTCATGAGGTTGTTTGGGGTTTTTATTTTTGTCATCTTACCCTCATATTGCCAGTCTGGAGTCAAAAGTATAGAGTCATCAATGGAAGCAGATCAGAAAAATGGAAGAAAGAAAGGAAGAGAGAATATATGTATACATTTAGTGAGAGATTTAAGGATATAAAAAGCATCATACAATAACATTATCTAATGATTTGTGGAAATAGAATATATAAAATCCCTATCAGATTTCCTACTTCTAATATAATGTTAACACATTCACTGGATAATACACATCATTAGCATTTTAAAAGCCATTACAAAAAAGCCTAGAAAATAACATAAAGTAAATTGGTATTTTTCTTACGAAAAGGTAAATACGAATTACTTATGAACAGTCTGTTATCTGTATGCTGAAAAAACTTTAAGAATAGTGCCTGTCAATCAGTAGTGATGATTAATTCATTATTTCAAACACTGCTAATATCCTTCCAGGTATCACATGATAATGAACATAAAAAATAGTATGAGCTATAATATCCATGACAGTTGAAATGTGAAAACTTTGCCTGCAGGATGTCAAATGTGCATCTCTGAGACATAAAGTACTCTCCTAGGAAATACTTTGTAAGGCAGAGAGGGCTATGTCATGCAGTTATACATACATGGCACACTCCTGTACAGCAGTGCAAATTAATTTTGCTTAGTTTTCCAAATTTGTGTGTTATTTGGGAAATAATTTCAAGGTTTATTTACTTATTTATTAAAATTCTTCCATTTATTATGTACATATACATGAATAATTAGGCCTTCGGGAAGCACTGTTCTGTATTGTAAGGTATGTACTCTCTCATATGAAGCAAAGAAGCTGGGAGATCTACACATTTTCTCTCTTTACACTTGTCAATATTGAAGGAGTTCCAAGTCATAACATTTTCAAATCTAAAATATCTCACACTCATTACGCCTCTTCCTCTCCTTATGCCCTCCTACAGAGAGCCCAGCACTACACTATTTGTCATCTCTGCTCTTGATTTAGTTTCCTCGCTGATCTCCCAGAAGTCTTGTTCTCATCCTGCATTCATCTATTCCTTTCATGAGAATGATTTTCATGTACCCAAATCAAAAGTGAAATAATAGCATTCCTCTGAACAAAAACCTTACATGTTTCTTTTGGAGAAAATGAAAAAAAAAATCAGAAGAACAAAGTTTCTTCACATGGCCTTAACATCCTTTATTGAAAGTTAAGCAACCTGTCCTTCAATTACATGAATCCTCTTACTGTTGCTGGAATGTAGCCTGTATTTTTAGCAAAATTTTGTTATCTAAATTAATTGTTGCCTTTTTCTGCCTAGCAAATCTCTGCTTCTTTCTGTAGAATTAGATATTTCACATATTTGCACCTAGTGCAAATTAATTTTGATTAAAGCCTTCCAAATTTTCATGTTACTTGAAAAATGATTTCAACATTTCTTTATTTACTGTTTTATAAAATTCCCCCAATTATTATGTACATAGAAATGAATAATTAAGCTTTGGAAAGCACTGTATTGTAAGGTATGCACTCTCTCATATGTACACACACACACACACATATACACACACTCATGTCACTGTGTGCCAATGCCATAATACCTACTGAAAATAGATAAAAATTATGTATTTTAGTGTGAATGTTGGTAGAGGAATAAATATTTAATCAACAACTTTATGGGCAAGGAGAATATAGAATAATAAAAGAAGGGGAAATTTGGATAAAAATATTTTTGAACCTTTTTACAGTTTGTTACTATTAAGTTTAAAGGTAGGCTTTATGAAGCTAAGCCAAATAATATCTTCATATTCCAGCCCTTCCTCACTCTCCGCCTTTCCCATTCTCAAAGTTAATTCTCCATTCATACCAAACCAAATTTATGTTTTTTGCATCAACTGTTAAAATATTCTTTCCACTCTTCTTCCCCTGGTTAATTTTATTCCTTTTTCAAGAATCTGCCTAGGCATCACCTCTTCTTGAAAATCCTTCTCGTTGTCATTCTAGATTAAGTGCTTATTCTCTGTATTCCTGCAGTACACACTGGATCCCATTGGAC
Organism: Gorilla gorilla gorilla; assembly: GCF_029281585.2. Lineage (NCBI taxonomy): Eukaryota > Metazoa > Chordata > Mammalia > Primates > Hominidae > Gorilla > Gorilla gorilla. Next base: position 61,128,824 of record NC_073232.2, on the reverse strand, counting down.
TAATTGCCCCATTGGCACAATACTAATGTGTCTTTCTGTCTCACAAGAGCTCCTTCAGACCAAGCCTGCATCATTTTCACCTTGGTATCCTCAGAACATGATACTGGTTCTGAAAGAATGTTTGTTGACTTTTTCCACAATGTAGTCTGCTAAGCTACAATCTTCCATTAAAACCTCTCCATGAGAGCAGCTCAGAAGTCTCTGTTGTCACTAACCCCTCAATAGCAGAAACAGCCCAGAAGAAGCTGCCTAACTACATTTTCTCCTGCTACAGTACCCTTAGATAATTCCCACTAAGATTTATTATTTTAGTAGATTCAAAATTCTCCCCAATAAAACATTTTTTATATACTACATATACTTCTGGATAAATACAAAAATAATTTAAACTTTTTTAAGACTCAAAACACAAAATGAAAAGAGGTTAGGCAGACACATAATAAATAATCTATTAATAACATTGTTCATAACAAAGTGTTTGTTTTTAAATGATGCATTCATGACAGCATAATTAATTAGTTTTGAAGTGCACAAAAGCATTTTTAATAAGGACAATTATATTTAGAATTGTCTTGAAAAGAAAGTAATTTGGATGTAATAGCCAACTATATATTATGTATGAAAATATCCAAATGTAAATCAAAGGGAAGACTAGAAAGCAATTTGGGGGATGGGGAGATTGTACCCTATGGTCTGTGGATCATCTGTCTGCCACAGGAAAGTCAGGTGAGCTGCTGATACCTGTACCCTGGAAATGGACTTCCTTAATCTATTTAATTTCACCCTTGACTGTCCTGGTTAAATCACAAATTCATTGTTTTTCATGCCTAAAGTTTCTAGCCTGTTAGGCCTATACTCATTTTCCATATCCAATTTGTTTTAAAGTACAGGATATGAATACCAATAACCGAATGCTCAGTGTGGCTTATTTCTGCAAACTTGTCACAATGCTAAAAAATAAGCCATATATTTAAAAATATTCATATGCAATAGATGGGATTTAAAATCCAAAGAGGAGAATTAAAAAGACAAATAATGACTGATCTCACAGATACTAAACCTGTGATACTCTGTTTTCATTGTAGCCTGAATTTTAAGAGCATGTTATAGACAGGTCAGACAAAGGCTTTTGAAAATCTAGGATTTTCCAAATATGCTCATTTTGTAAAAATGAGAGCAAGCACCCAGGAATTAAAATTCTATTCCCACTTTAGCCTATTCTCAAAATGTTCTTTTAACGTTGATCAATGTGTTTTCAATAAGAATTCAAAACTATTTACTTTTAAAAAATGTATTAAGATAGTAATTGCCCTTATATGTTAATAACTTGTGTATTGAATTTCCTACCCATATTTATCTTCTGAGCCTGGGTCCCATTTGCCCAGACAACTTCTGTACTTGCAGTTTCAAAGTTGTGTTAAATGTAGCCCTCCAAATCGCATCCCAGTTGCTATCATAGCCCAAAACTGGATATTTTCAATATATATTATTTCAGTGAATGGCATAATTCTGCAACAAGCCACATAAGTCAGAAGCCAGGAAGTCACATTTCACTTTACCCATGTTTCTAGCTTTCCAAAATGTACCGATCGATAAGTCTTGAATTTAATTCCTAAAGAAAAACTTGTCATATCCACTCATTGCTTTCAATCTGCAGTGGTACCAGGCTAATCCTGTCTCTTACCTAATCAAATAGGTTTTCCTAACTGCTTTCCTTACAATCAGTCTTGCCCTTACTCTAAGTTAATCTTCTATCTTTAAGCAGAGTGATCTTTATAATTAAAACCTTGCTTATTTTTAAAATAATTTACCATTTATTTTAGGTTATAAGCTAAAATATTTTGGCCATCTACAACTCATCACAAATATGATTCTAGAATGTAAACTAACATATTTTATATAACCTACACAGTCCTCCACAATATGCCTTCTCCTTCCCTCTCCAGTCTCATCTATTTCCATGTCCCTCTTTTCTCAAAGCAAAATAGTTTTTGATCCCTTGACTAGGTAAGTTTCCCCAATATATACTCTCATAACTCTGCCTCATAATATCAATTTATGATTACTTGATTCTTCACAGAAAGAAAAATCAGTGATAACATTGACCTTGTTTCTATTCCTCATGGTTGTGTCCACAGGGCAGATTTTCCTGGCACATTTTTGATTCCAAGCAATTATTTACTGAATGCAAAAATGAAGGGCCTCAGTCAAATTTGTAACAATAAAATTAAAACATCACTCTGTACATTAATTCCCTTTTTTCTTTTTAATTTTTCAAATGTCTTTCTCAAGTGCAAGTACAGCAGGTCCTTGAATGACACTGTTTCACTCAATGTCATTTCTTTATAACAATGAAAAAAAAAAAACAACTAATTCCAGGCCTGAGCCACTATCTGTGTGGATTTTGCAAGTTCTCCCCAAATCTGTGAGGACTTTCCCTGAGTACTCCAGTTTCCTCCCACATCTCAAAGATGTACATGCTAGGTTCATTGGCATGGCTACATGGTACCAGTGTGAGTGAGTGTGGGGGTGTGTGTGAGTTGCCCTGAGAATGAATGGTATCCTGTCCAAGGTAGGTTCCTGCCTTATGCCCTGAGCTACTGGGCTAACAGGCTCCCTGATGGGAGGCCCTGAACTGGTAAATAATTATCTCACTTTTTGATTAATCTTTCTTAAATGCATGTATAGCTCACATTTATTTCAATATTTAATATAAGAAATTTTTGGTCTTTATTTAGAAGTGTGATGTTTTTGTAACCATAACTATGCCATAGGAACTTGTTTATATTTTGTTTAGCCTATAATAAAATTGGTTTCATTATATGTCGTTTCATTGAAAGTCTCAATTTCCAAGAACCTATGGACAATATTAACTGAAGACTTACTGTAATGAGGAAAAAATGGACAGATAATTTGTTGTCTAAAGATAAGGTCATTGGTGATAACTCAGCAGATGTGAAAGGCTACCAATAAAGTAAGAAAGGTGTAGATAATTCTGCAAGAATTTGAGGTTATTTGGAACAAGTTATGAAAGATTAGAGAGAGCTCACAATAATAGACAAAGTGATGAAAAAAAAAAAGGAGAAAATATTCACTAGCTTCCAATTGTCTATAATTTCTATTAGAATTCCAAGCTGTTTTATGATTTTACCAAATTGAATCTCAAAGGAATAAAACTAAGAAATTTCAAATACTAAAGTTTAAATTATATCAAAGATCAACTTACCTTTTTTTGTCATCTTAGAATTTTTAAGCTATTTCCTTACAAGCTGCCTAAATCACCAGTGAACTCTGTGGCACCTAGTAGGGTATTTGACTTAACATAATCATTTAATTTATTTGCTGAATTAGGAAATATCTTCCTCTATGGAAAATTAATCAAATGAATAATCCATCAAATCCTTAGCTTTAACCATTTCAAATCTTTGGTGGAGTGTTTTAAGATGTTAAAGAAATGGGTTTCTAATATATTATAGTGGTTGTGAACATGTGCTTTGGAGTCACAAAACCTAACTTCAAATCCTAACTTTGGTTTATTAGTTGTATAATATTGGACAAATTATTTAACCTCTTGTATTTCATTAATGGGGATAAGAGTAATTACAACTAACTCATATTTTTACAACAAGGACAAAATGAGAAAATCTATGGTAATTTCTTAGAAGAGTGTCTGGCAAAATGTACAGGCAGAATAGGCATACATTTCCTTTTTATAGTATCCTTATTTTCATGAGGAATATATTCGAATAAAATGTTTTTTCTATTTTTTTCCTTTGATGCAAGGGCTGATAGTAAATATAGTAAATAAACCCTCAGCTCTCCCAAATATTCAGTGAGGGCAGATCTTAGTTATATATGGAATTGTGAAATATATTGTTATTAAGAATAAAAGTAATTACATGAAATGTCACTGGTGGTCTGTAGGGACAAAAATTTGCTTGAATTCCTATCCCAGACACTAAGCTAGATATACTCTGATGGATTACATTTACTAGGGAAAAATAGACTCCTTGAACTTGAAGCTTAAAAAAAGTAATGGGGTTCTCACAGTCCTCTACTGGTCCCAGTATGCCCCTGAAATGAGTTGGTGAGATTCCACAGAAAGATCAAGGAAGAGTTGCAGATTTTGTGAAACCTCTATTCCTGTCAACATTTCTCTATTATCAGTTTGGTTATTCAGAGTAATCTAGTCTCTTGCTCATGTGTTTGTATTTACACACACACACACACACACACACACACACTCTGAATCTATTGCTAAGTTCAAAGCAATTTGGCCTCTCATTCAAAGAGGGTACTGTGTTCTCTTTAAATTTCATGCTACACAAGCATTCTGTTTTCAATTTGCATGTCACAAGCAGCAGCAGAGGGACTTTTCTCATTTTTCCTATTGATCTTTGGTATATTCATTTTCAGGAAAGTACACACAGGAGTGAAATCGTAAGACAGATACTACTTATTTTACATTTTGACTGCTTCATCCAAAAGAAAAAGTTTGATCTTGAATTGATAAAATCAATGGAACAATAACTTGTATGATCTAAAGTTACAGTCAACAAAGTAATGGAAAAAGACAATGATTGAACAAAAGCAAAATAAACTGAGTAAACTTAAGGACATAGCAAGTAATTCAGTTTCAATTCAAGAACAGGATATGCTACTTGTGTTACTCTCTTGGCATTACTATTTGCAGATTTCAGATTTCACCATGAAGGGAGCAAATGATATTTTATGTACCTTAGTGTCATTACTAATTGAATTATATAATTTGATGAAGACTTTAAAACAACATTGTCCAGTAATATCCACCAAATTCATTCATGGTAATTATTCAACATCATTGCTTTCAACAATACAATTTACTCTAGAGACCATAGCTACCTCAATCTGTACTTTTTAAAAAAACAATTTCTTATTATTTTATTTTATTCTAACTGGTCTATCAACAACAGCACACTTGAACATAAATGGCAGTTGGTCAGAGACAAGAAGCCCATACTTATTTTTAAGAAGTTTGGCCGGGTGCGGTGGCTCACGCCTGTAATCCCAGCACTTTGGGAGGCTGAGACAGGCGGATCACGAGGTCAGGAGATCGAGACCATCCTGGCTAACGTGGTGAAACCCCATCTCTACTAAAAATACAAAAAATTAGCTGGGCGTGGTGGCGGGCGCCTGTAGTCCCAGCTATTCGGGAGGCTGAGGCAGGAGAATGGCATGAACCCGGGAGGTGGAGCTTGCAGTGAGCTTAGATGGTGCCACTGCACTCCAGCCTGGGTGACAGAGCGAGACTCCACCTCAAAAAAAAAAAAAAAAAAAGAAGTTTAAGGTTCTAGGGGCTTTAGGAAAAAGGCAGAATATGAAATAAATTGTCAGTAGAAGGCTGCTCCAAAGATGAAGTATATAATTTTAAGATTGCTTTTGTTGATTGAAAATATTATTGTACTTTCTTATTTTATAGTTTTATATAAATACATTGTCAAAACATGTTAGTCTTTGTATTCATACATAATTCTCTTACATATAATTCATACCACATGAGTTAGAAACTGTTTAGGTTTTCCTTCCATTGTGGGTTACAACTCTTCTTTTCTTGTCTAAGCTTCCAGCAAGCAACAATGATTCAGTTTGAGGAATTTAAGATGAATAGGACAATTCTTGGTCCAAGCTGTAATATTACCACTGACATCAAAAGAGGCCATATAATGTTGTGGTTAAGAACATAGCCTTTGAGACAGACTGCCTAGGTTAAATACTAGTCACATTTAACACCTGGCTCACTCTTAGGACCTTTGAAAGTTAATTAAATTCTCTGTAGCTCAGGTGCATTATTTGTAAAATAGATGTTGTTTTAGAGTAGTGTCTGGCATATGGAAATGCTTTCTATGTAATTGTGAGGTAAATTTTTATTCTAACCAAGTGAGCAAATGACTTAAAATATGTCTGTTTTTTAAAAAGCAATGACTGTCATATTTTTTTTTAATATTTCAGTAGAAGTTTCTTCCATTTTTAACATTCAAAGAAAAACCACATTTTATTAGTAGATCAAATAAGGAATGGGGCATATGTTAACTTTTTAAAAAATAATTTCAAATGTTCTTTTATATTTAGGAGGTATACAATATGCAGGTAGTTATCTGGGTATACTGCGAGGTTTGGGATATGATTGATTCCATCATCAGGTAATGAGCACAGTACTCAATAGTTGTTTTTTAGATACTTGTCCCTCTTCCACCCTCTCCCCTTTTCTAGATGTCCAGTGTCTATTACTGACATCCTTATGCCCATGGCTATGCAATGTTTAGCTGCTACATATAAGTGAGAACATGAATTATTTGGTTTTCTGTTCCTGTGTTAACTTGCTTAGGATAACAGCCTATAACTGCATCCGTGTGGCTGCAAACAACATGATTTCATTCTATTTTTATGGCTGCATAGAATTCTATGGTGCATGTGCAGCACGTTTCCTTTATCCAATTCACTGTTGACGGGCACTTACATTGAATCCATGTCTTTGTTACTGTGAATAGTACTGCAACGAACATACAAGTGCATGTGACTATTTAGTGGAACAATTTGTTTCCTTTTTTTTTTTTTTTTGAGACGGAGTCTCGCTCTCGCCCAGGCTAGAGTGCAGTGGTGCGATCTCGGCTCACTGCAAGCTCCGCCTCCCAGGTTCACGCCAGTCTCCCGCCTCAGCCTCCCGAGTAGCTGGGACTACAGGCGCCCGCTACCATGCCCAGCTAATTTTTTTGTATTTTTAGTAGAGACGGGGTTTCACCGTGTTAGCCAGGATGGTCGCGATCTCCTGACCTTGTGATCCGCCCGCCTCGGCCTCCCAAAATGCTGGGATTACAGGCCTGAGCCACCGCGACCGGCCACAATTTGTTTTCTTTTAGATATATAACCAGTAATAGGATTGTGAGTCTAATAAAAGAGCTGGTATCAAGTCCGAAACTACTCTAAAATATCAAGGAGGAGAGTCTGCTCCCTAACTCATTCTACAATACCAGCATCACCCTGATACCAAAACCTGTCGAAGACACAAGGAATAAAGAAAACTATAGGTCAATATTCCTGATGAGCATAGATGCAAAAATCTTCAACAAAATACTTCCAAGGCAAATAAAGCTGCACATAAAAAACTTAATCTACCATTATCAAGTAGGCTTCATTCCTGGGATGCAAGATTGGTTCAATGTATGCAATTCAATAATTGTGATTTATCACATGGACAAAATTAAAACCAAAAACCATAAGGTTTTTGAGAATCTCCAAATTTCCACATTGGCTGAACTAATTTACTTTCCCACCAATAGTATACAAGCATCCCCTTCTCTGTGCAGCATTACCAGCATCTTTTGTTTTTTGACTTCTTAATAATAGCATTTTGACTGGTGTGAGGTAGTATCTCATTGTGGTTTTGATTTGCATTTCTCTGATGATTAGTGATGTTGAGCATTTTTTCATGTTTGTTGTCTGCTTGTATGTCTGTTTTTGAGAGATGTCTGTTCATGTCTTTTGCCAATTTTTCAATGTGGTTATTTGGTTTATGCTTGTTAAATTATTTAAGTTTCTTATAGATTCTGGAGATTAGACCTTTGCGGGCGCATAGTTTGAAAATACTTCCTACCATTGTGTAGGTTGTATTTTTACTCTGTTAATAGCCTTTTTTGTCGGGCAGAAGCTCTTTAGTTTATGTAGGTCCCACTTGTCAATTTTTGTTTTTGTTGCAATTGCTTTTGAGGACTTGCCATAAATTCTTTGTAAATGCAAACATCAAGGATAGTGTTTCCTAGGCTTCCTTTTAAGATTCTTACAGTTTGAGGTCTTACACTTAAACTTTTAATGCACGTTGAGTTAATTTTTGTAGATAGTGAAAGTAAGGGTCCAGTTTATTTCTGTATGTGGCTAGCCAGTTAACTCAGCACCATTTGTTGAATAGGGGGTCCTTTCCCCATTCCTTATGTTTGTCAATTTTGTCAAAAATCAGATGATTGTAGGTATGTGGCTTTCTTTTTGGATTCTCTTTTCTGTTTCATTGGTCTATGTGTCTATTTTGTACCAATAACATGTTTTGTTACCAGTACTATAGCCTTAGAGTATAGTTTGAAAAAAGCTATGTTGTTTTTGCTTAGGATTGTGCTTTGGTTTGAACTTGTGTCCCCATCCAAATCTCATGTCAAATTCTAACCTCCAATGTTGGAGGAGGGGCTGGTGGGATAAAATTGGATCATGGGTGCAGGATTCGCCCTTGCTGTTCTTGTGATAGTGAGTGAATTCACACAAGATCTGGTTGTTTTGAAGTATGTAGTACCTTCCCCTTCATTCTCTTCCTCCTACTTTGGCCATGTCCCCAGCCATGCTTCCTGTACAGCCTGTGGAACCAAGGGCCAATTAAACCTCTTTTCTTTATAAATTACCCAGTCTCAGGTAGTTCTTTATAACAATGCAACAACGAACTAATACAGATTGCTTTGTCTATTTGGGTTCTTTTTGGTTCCATATGAATTTCAGAATTTTTTCTAATTCTGTGTAAAATGGCATTGAAAGTTCAGCAGCAATAGCATTGAATCTCTTGATTGCTTTGGAGATTATGGCAATTTTAACAATATTGATTCTTCCAGTCAATGAGTATGAAATGCTTTTTCCATTTGTTTATGTTATCTATGATTTCTTTCAGCAGTGTGTAGTTCTCCTTACAGAGGTCTTTCAGCTTCTTGGTTAGACGTACTATCTAAAAGCCCTACTTAAAAGGCACAGAGTGATGGGTTGGATAAAGTAACACCCATTCATCTGGTATCTTCAAGAGACACTTCTCACATGTAATGATCCCCATAGGCTCAAAGTAAAGGGCTGGAGAAAGATCTATCATGCAAACAGAAAACCAAATGGAACAAGGGTCACTATTGTTATATCACATAAAACAGCCTTTAAACCAACATCAATAAAAAAGAACAAAGAAGGGCATTACATAATGATATGTTCAATTCAAAGACTTAGTTATGCTAACTATATACATATGCGACATTAGAGCATCCAAATTCATGAAACAAGGACTTCTAAACCTACAAAAAGACTGACATAGCACACAATGATAGTGGGGGTCTTCAACACCCCACTGACAGCATTAGACAAATCATTGAGTCAGAAAACTTCTGCAGAAATTCTGGAGTTAAATTTGACACTTGACAAATTGAGCATAATTGATGTTTACAGGACACTCCATATATCAACCACAGAATATACATTCCTCTCATCTGCACACAGAATATACTCTAAGATCAACCACATGGTTGGCCATAAAGCAAGTTGCAAAAAATCCAAAAGAAGGTCTTTCCATAAAACAAGTCTCAAAGAAATCAAAGTTATACGAATCACATACCAACCACAGTGGAATTAAAATAGAAATCTATAACAAGAATATCTCTCAAAAACACACAAATATATAGCAATTAAGCAACTTTGCTCCTGAATGAGTTTTGGATTGTAAGGCAGAAATTTTAAAAAAATTCTTTTAAATAAATGAAGAAAGACACGCAAAATACCAACATCTCTGGGATGTGGGAAGAGATATGTTAAGAGGAAAGTGTATGGTGCTAAATGCCTACCTTAAAAAGTTAGAAAAATCTCTGATTAACAATCTAACACCACATCTAGAGTGACTAGAAAAACAAGAACAAACTAACCCAAAAGCTACCTGAAGAAAATAAATAACTAAAATCAGGGCAGGACTAAATAAAATTGAGGCATAAAAATCCATAAAAGCATCAGCAAAACCAAAAGTTGGTTGTTTGAAAGGACGAATAAGATCTATAGACCACTGACTATATGACTATATAAACAAAGAACAAAACAGAGATGATCCAGATAAGCACAACATAAATGACAAAGATGACATTACAACTGGTCCAACAGAAACATAAAAAAATCCTCAGAGACTATTATCAACACCTGTGTTCACACAAACTAGAAAATATAGAGGAAATAGATATATTCCTGGAAACATACAATCTCCCAGAATTTAATCAGGAAGAAATTAAAACCCTGAACAGACCAACATTGAGTTCCATATTGACTCAGTAATAAACCTACCAACGAACAAAAGCCCCACACCAGATGAACTCACAGCCGAATTCTACCAGATGTGCAAAGAAGAGCTGGTACCAAATCTACTAAAACTATTCCAAAATATCAAGGAGGGGAGACTCCTCCCTAACTCATTCTACAATGCCAGCATTACCCTGATACCAAAACCTGTTAAAGACACAAGGAAAAAAGTAAACTATAGGTCAATATTCCTGATGAACACAGATGCAAAAATCTTCAACAAAATACTTTCAAACCAAATAAAGCTGCACATAAAAAACTTAATCTACCATTATCAAGTAGGCTTCATTCCTAGGATGCAAGATTGGTTCAATATATGCAATTCAATAAATGTGATTCATCACATAAACAAAATTAAAACCAAAAACCATATGATAATCCCAGTAGATGCAGAAAAAGCTTTCAATAAAATCCAACATCTCTTCACGATAAAAATCCTCAACAAACTCTGTATCAAGGGAACATATCTCAAAATAATAGGAGCCATATATGACACAATACAGCTAACATTAAACTAAATGTCGCAAAAGTTGGAACCATTCCCCTTAGGCACTGGAACAAGACAAAGATACCACTCTCCATTCTCACCACTTCTATTTGACATAGTACTAGAAGTCCTAACTACAGCATTCAGGCAAGAGAAAGAAATAAAATGTACCCAAACAAGAAACTAAAGAAGTCAAACTATCTCTTTTATAACCAGGAAACCTTGATGACATCACCAAAAAGCTCCTGAAACTGATAAATGGCTTCAGGAAAGTTTCAGGATACAAATTCAATCTATAAAAATATATTAACATTTTTGATGTGCATTTAACATACTGAAATCATGACTTAATACATTTCAGTATATAACCACCGATTGTTTAAATTATATAGTGATAATGGAACTATACTTTCTTTTTAAAAATTATCTGAGGAATGTTTATAAATAAACTAAAAATAAATAACTTTTCTGATACATACAGTAGACAGTACACAGCTTCTAAAAGCTCTTTACATGGTGAAATAAGATCTGTTATTCTAAAATCTTTCCAAAAGAACTTTTCTGTTATTAGCTTGTTTTTCAACATTATCCAACTTGTCTCTGTGTTTTGTAATTGAAATATAAAGGAGAAAGGAAAAGGATAAGTATTTGTGTCCATGTGGAAAACAAAATTATTCATCAAACACTTTATGAAAAGCAGCTTTCATATCCATCTTGTTTCTGAAAGCTAATTTGTTATTTTTTCTAATTATTCTTAATGAGGAGGCTCAGAGGAAATTCTTAATCATGATTCTTACTAAGACACTCAACAAGGTCAAAAGATAAAAGCTGCAGAATCAATGCCACTGTTTAAAATTACACTCTTCCAACAGAGAGATTCTTAATAAGTCTTTGTTTACAGAGTACTTTGACTACTAAATAAAATTCTTTGCCACAAGACAGTTATGTGTACTTAAGCTGCATTAAAAAAAGCAAACTGTATGGATTAATTTTTGAAACAAAAATTGTAAGCATTTAATTACTTATTAAAGAACATATCCATGTAAATATGTCCTTAGTTGTGCAGTTGTGACGTATGTTAGCATGAAATAGATGTGCCACATTTACAAGGTACGGGATGTTGAAGCAATTTTCCACTTAAATGAAGTAATACAGGCTTATATTTCTGGAACTTCAGAAGACTGTGCTAATATTTACCTTTCTGTTTCATCATCTAGGATATAACTATTTTTCACTTATGTGTGAAGCAGGAAAGTTGTTAGACATAGCAGGAAAAAGTACTTCATATCACTGGCTGGCAGAGAAAGTTTATATATTAGAGTTTATACAGGTAACTGGAAATTTAGAAGTATTTTTCATTGCCTTATTTTCTTATTCCTTGTCATGAAGAGTGTTTGGACTGAGGTTCTACTATGAAAGGTGAATATCCAAGGGTGGAATGAGTAGGGACTGTGGCTGAGAGTTATGAAAGAAGATGATTCTGAAAAAATAACAAAAAGCATAAAGCAAATATTTCCTACTTTTTCCATACATCACATCTTGCTTTCTCAGAAATTTCTCTGCTACAAACCCACCTGATAACACCTTCCTTAGAGCCATAGAGCCAAAGTCATTACAGAGGAATGTTTCATATAGAACAGGAAGTTCCAAATGAACCTATGTTCTTTTTGATACGGGAGTACTGGGAAGGGAAGAGCGTGGTCCCTTTAAATGACATGGAAGGGGGAAAGGGAAGTGCTGAGTGGAGAAGGGCGTGGTCCCTGGCTAGGGCTCCATAGGTGAAGACTGGCGCTCCTGCTTTTGTGCCCAAATGTTGCATTTTCCAAGACCACCCTGGCCTGCCATGCCCCCATCCTGGGCCTATAAAAAGCCAAGACCCTAGCAGGCAGACACAAATACAGGTGGACGTGGTGAGGAACACATTGGCAGAAGACATAAGCGGCTCCTAGACTCCAAAAGGATGTCGAGGGAGCACACCAGCGGAAGAGCACACCGACAGACACTGGCACGCGTGCAGGCCACCCACTGGTGGAAGGAGGCGGAGTTTGGTCCGGGGAAGTTGGAGGAGAGCTGTGCCCCCGCAAAACTCCGAATGGCCCAACTCCAAGGGAAAACCGTCTCCCTTCTGGCTCCCCCATTGGCTGAGAGCTACTTCCATTCAATAAAACTTTGCAGTTGTTCTTCAAGCCCACGTGTGAGCCGATTCTTCCAGTACACCAAGGCAAGAAACCCCGGGATACAGAAATCCCTCTGTCCTTGTGATAAGGAAGGGGGTCTAATTAAGCTGGTTAACACAAATCGCCTATAGATGGCAAACTAAAAGAACACCCTGTAACACATGCCTACTGGGCCTTCATCCCTAGACACTGGGGTCAGAGCCCCACACCCTGCCCATTTGCATGCTCCCCTAGAGGTTTGAGCAGCAGGGCACTGAAGAAGCGATCCACATCCCCAACGCATGCCCTGCGAGGAGGACAAGGGAAATTTTCCCATTTCATTTTCATTGTTTCACAATAAAGAAGTGACAAGGGATGGATGTCTACCTATGTCAACTTTTTAAAAATAATATTTCATGTAATGAACTGGCCTATGAAATTTGATCATATGATTTGGGTCATTCTTGTCACACCCAATTAAAAGAAAGTTGAGAAGCCAGGGGAAAAAAAATCAGGACATGTAGCATCGCTCTAGAAACATAATTTTCTGCAAGTCTGGCTGTTGAAACTGCCTATTCTAACCCGAGACAGTTTTATCTATAACTGCTGAGACAACTTGCAACTCCAGGGCTAATTTTCCCCACCGCTGTTGCTCACCAAACAGAGTTTGCCAGCTCCCCAGAACCTTACTAGTCCCAATGCACTTTCTCTAAGAGAAATACATACCATTTCTCATTTTTATAAAATCACCAACCTTCTCTTTGTTCTTCAGACATACTGAAGAACACCTGATCCATGTGTATGCTCCAAATTGTGATTCTTTATTCTCAAAGAAAACATTAATTTTAGAGATCCATCTCCACATTTCTATTTTGACTTCAACAATCCCATTCTGCATCATAAACCTTGAGAGAATAATATCCAAACCAAGTCAGATCAGTAATTTGATCTGACATTTCTTGGGGTGAAAGAAAACTTTTGTTGGCAAGTTTAGCAAACGGGACTTTGGCCACATGCTGAAGTATGCATATGTAGAAATGAATTACTTCAAGGAAAATGAGCTAGGATAACAGTTTTTATATTGGCCATAAGGATAAAAATACATTATTGATTAACTGCATTTTTTGGAGCTTGGAAGTTTTCTTAAGAATACTCTAAAACTGAATATAATAAAGTGCTAAGACAAGTATTTTACCACCCTTGACATTTAGAAATGAAGTTTTTGACAGTTTGTTATCCACATGTATAACATATGATGTAGAAAGTTTTATGTCCTGCTGAGCTTAGTTCTCATAGGCTCAATTTTAGACAATTTCTATACAGATGCCTGCAATTTTGAATATCTGCTGCTGTTTATGAGGCCTTCCCAAGGGTGGTACTCCATATTTAATTTAATTGTGCTTGCATATATCATACATTTTGCCAACAGTAAGCTCTAAGAGCACTTTATAGTTGATAACAACTTCCTTCATTGCTTTCCAAGCTATATGATTTCTTACTGTAAAACCAGCCTTCCACCTTCAGTATTGTTAGTTCTAATGGCATACACGCAATGGTTTTCTCTACTATGTTCAAAAAGAGGGTAAAACTACTAAGAGTGGAAATTAATCTGTTAAAAATTTCTGTTACATTAACAGCATTTTATTATATCTCTCCTCAAATTAATTTACTTGAGTACAGTGCTAGAATTGTTATTCTGTTGTTAGACTTTATGCCATAAATTTTGGTAATATGTCTATCATCAGGAGGTTGGGATTTTCAAAATTTTTCAATTATCATAATCAGAGACAAGACCTAGGAAATGAGATCAACTTAGTCCCTCTAATCACAAATGTCTGTACTCTAAAGCTCATGAACTTGACACTAAGGGAAAGCCTCAGAATGGATTAGAAAATGCTAATAAAAGTGGAGAATGTATAGGAAAAAAAGACACCTGGCTAAAGGAAGGCATGTTTCCAATTTTAGAGCAAGGACAGAGAAATTTTTACAGTAGATATAAGAATTCACAAAGCATAGCTGTCTGGAGCAAATAATGTCTTTCTCTACTAAAATAGCTTCAACACTACTTTGTTGCAGATTGTACTAATTAACAGTTATGTTAATGATGGTAACTCATCATCACAATTTTTATTTTATGCAAACTCTTTAAATAATAGAAAAGTATGCAATATATTTTAGAAAGATTTGTATCCATGGAACTTATAACCAAAACAAATGTTAATTAAAATAAAGTAATATTTTTCTTCTGTCAAATTGTCAAAATTTTATTAAAAATAATAGCCACTGTTGGTTCAAGTAAGGAATTAAAATTATTTGATAATTTTGGTGTAGCTATAAGTTGTTTCTATATAAAGAAAGAAAGGAGAGAAAGCAAGGAAGGAGGGAAGGAAGGAAGAGAAAGAAGACAAAATGGAAAGCCAATATACAAAGAACTTTTAAAAACTGTCCTTTGAATGAAAAATTTTACTTTGGGATCTATAGCAATATAGAGATAATTAAAGAAGTATATATTGCTGCTAAAAGTACTTATAATAGTAAAACATTATATATGTTTATTAAATCATTATGATTTAAACACACTCTGTAATTGTGACAGATACTGTATATTGGATCACCCACTCTAAACATCTCTTCTTGTATTTTTTTTGTGCACTATTGAGGCAGACAAACTTAAAACTGCACTTCCCAGACTCATTTGCGGATAGGGTCTACCTTGGAATCTGCGAAGCAGAAGACACTCTCATGACACAAGAACATAAAGGAACAAGTGAGCCAAAGGGAAGTCAGTTAATCACCGGGCAGGAAGTGTATGGTTCTTTGGGGGCAGCTGTGGTAGAGAAATTAGTGCAACCCCAGGTTATGCTAGCTGCCACGATGGGGATTGTACCTATGAGGTTTCCACTAGAAAGTTCAGATTCGTGGTTAGGTATTTATTTGGCTCTCATGATCTTGCCTCTGTGGCATCCAAGCTTAGTTTTCTGATGCTTCTAAGTCACTAGACCACATTAGTAAATTCATTCCAGATGAAAGAGGCTACATGGATTCTATGAAATCGGATGAATGAATAAGCCATTAAAATATATATTCATGTTGTTAAATAAATTTTGATGGGATGAGTAATTCTCATGGAAAGTCAAAAAATTATAAAGCAGGTTTTAGAACTGTCTATACATTCTTAGTTTTGAGTGTGAATATATAAAGTCTTTTTAATATTAAAGACTAAATAAATGAAACATTATTATTGTTATTAGTGATTTCTTATTGAATTCCTAAATTGCTTTTAGGAATTTATTATAAGAAAATAGTGTCCTTTGCATTTTTATAAGAAATAAATGCATTGCATTTATTATAAGAAAACATGACGAACACAATTTGGAGGCAAAAATAAGGAACTTCATTTGTTTAGAATACTTATAGTAAATATCACAGAGATTCTAAATAGAATAATAACCTTATCACAATATAACGTAAGAAACACTGTAATGTGAAATCTGTTTTGTTAAAACACATTTACATTTAAAATTTCTTAAGCCATTGGAGATGCCTTATCAGTGTCACACACTGAAAACTTCTAGAAGTTGTCATTTCATATGATACATGAAGAGCAATAGTTATTCCTTAACACCTCCTTCAACACCGCATGATTCTCCTCAACTCATATTTTGAAATTTGACACATGGCACTGATGGTGATATGACAGAGAGAATCTCAATGTGTCAATGACTTCATCATATTCACTTGGGCAACTGAGCTAGAGTCTTCTGCTCCATGAAGTCTGTAATGACATTGTGGAAAAGCTATAGGCAGGAGCTTCATATTCAGATCAAAGGCAAATACAAACCAGGGAAGAGCTATCTTCCAGTCAATATTTGTTGGCATTTGCTATATTATAAAACTTCAAGCCCTCTCCCATTTTTCTGCTCAATTTTTCTTCCATTCATTGCACGGTGAGATATGTTCCACCATGAACAAAGGAAGTTAATAAGATTTTTCAAAGATACAATAAAATAGATGAAGTTTAATATGACATTTAACCCTATTGTTTCTCAAACAAAATGCTTTATATACATAGCAAGCTGGCTTGCTATCCATCTTCTGTCACTGTTCTCTTTGTTTACTATTATTTTGTTTTACCTTTTCTAAAATGTCAAATGTATCAGACACACAATAGAGTATCTGATATATTTGTAGAGCTTAAAAATCAATAATACTACAATAAAATGAGTATTTATGTCACCACCACCTACAATCAGAAATAAAATCCTGCCAGTATCTTATAAATCTTCTGTGTGCCCTTTGATAGACTTTTGCAAGTTTTAGGGCTGTATATAATAGATTTACACAGCACAAATTCTGCAACTTGGCTATTTCTCTGCATTATTATGTTTTTAGGTTAATCCATACTGATGTATATACCTTTAGGGAAATAATGCTGTAAAGTATTCCATCATATAACTGGATCACACTATTTACCTGTTCTTTATTGGAGAGATTACTGTTGCAATAATTTTTATTTGTATTATGAACAAAGACCAGATGCATATTCTGGCATATCTCTCTTGGTGCACAATTTGAGGAATATTTTAGGACATACACTTAGGAACGAACAAAAGTGCTGTGTCATGGGTATAGTATATATTTATATTTACTTAGTTAATATCAAATTATTTTCCAATTTGGCTATGCCATTTTCTCAGTTACCAGCAATTTCAGAATTCCTCTTTCTCCCCATCTTCTATAAGATTTGATATGATATTAAACTTCTGTCATTTTGATTGTTGAGACTTGATATTTTATGTTTTTAAATTTACATTTTTTTCTGACTACTTGGCAAATTCTCATGTGTTTAATGAAAACATGCGCCACTGCACTCCAGCCTGGGCGACAGAGAGAGACTCTGTCTCAAAAAAAAAAACAAAAAAAACCCATATATATATATATATATATATATATATATGTTTTATATATATGTTTTATATATATGTTTTATATATATGTTTTATATATATTTATATATTTATATTTTATATTTATATATTTACATATATTTATATATTTATATATATAAAATACTCACGTTTTTTAATGTGGCTTATTTAAGGAAACTTTACTGATCATAGAGACATAAAAAATATTTTTCTGAAGTTTCCTTTAACAGTTTTAGATCTTCGTCTTTCATATATGTCATCAATATATGTGAAATTATCTATTGTAATTATTTAATAAGTGTTGAAGAACCATTTTAATTTTCCATATGAGAAATAAATTATTTGAAAAACTAAGGAAAGTTAATTATATCCATTTTCACCTCTAAATATCACCTATTTATACTTCTATTTTCCATGGTATATTATGGATCCATTTCCGTACCTTTATATATATATGTATATGTACCTTATATAAATTATTATATAATATATATTATATATTGTATATATTTATATTATATATTTAATATATAGTATATACTATATATAAATAAATATATAATACCTTATATAAATATATATACATATGTTTGTTTCACATATATATATAACATTGCTTGGTTCAATTTGTTAATAATTTCTTAGGAAAATTTTTATCCCTCCTGACTTTCTATGGTTTTTGGTGACAACATTTTCCCGTGTCTTTGAAGGCTGAAAAACATTGTAATTTTGTTGCCTAGATGTTTCTTGGATTTCTTCCATAAAACTTTTTGAGCCTGGGGCTCATTGTGTAGGGAAAACATAATTGCTAGTGCTAGAATTTAGGTTTCCTATCATGTCAGATGTCGCTATGTATAGTTAATGTTTTTCTAGAAATGTGTCTATTTTGTACTTTTTTCAATTTATTAACATATATATTTCATATCATCTTTATCTAAAAATCTCTTAGTCTCTTCTGCAGCTATAATTTCAGCAATACCAGTTTTAATATTATTTATTTGGCTTCTTTCTTTAATTTCTATTTTTCCTGTTGATTTTAATTATAAATTAAATAATCCTTGGCTTTGTTAAGTCTGCATTATTTTGATACTTTATGTTTTTTATTATTTATTTTTATCTTCTTTGTCCTTATTCTCTTTTCTTTACACACATACACACACAATATTTCAGATAGATGCTTATTTTGTTGATTTTCAGCCTTTCTTCTTTTCAACCATAAGAAGTTAAGGCTATAAATTGCCCCCTCAATGCTTTTAGAATCACATTTCAAAAATGTTGAAAATTTATATTAGTGGTAATTTAGCTATAATTGTCTCTAATTATGATTTCTTTTTTACCCATAGGTTATTTAAAAGATAGTTTTAATAAATACAAATGTATTTATTTTACATGATTTTTATTACTGAATTACTAATTTATGTAGATGTCAGAGAATGTGGGTATACTAATAGATTCTTTTGTAAAATTTATCGAAACCTTCTTTAATGCCTAGTATATGGCCCATTTTTAAAGTTTCATTTGTTATTAAAAATAATGTATGTTCTACAACTTAGTAGTAGTAGTAGTAGTATCAAACCTATACCTTTGGTATAGGTTTTTATATATGTCCACTGGAAAGTTTATTTTGATATATTCAGTATCTTATTGAGATAGGATATTGTGTCTGCTAATCTATCAATTGTTGACAATAATGTGTTTACATCTTCTACAGAGATGTTTGTTAAATTATTTTTGTACGTCTGTGATTTTTTAATTTATATTTTAAACTATGTAGCTAGGTACATGCATATTTAGAATTGCTACATCTTCTTAGTAAATTGAACCTTTATAATTACTGTATAGTGGCCTTCTTTACAGCTAGTGTATTTTTGCCTTAATGCTTTATGATCTGGTCAGGCACCAGATTTTATCTCCTAACTCCTATAGACTCTTTAAAACTCTTAAAATCTTAAAATATAGGATCCAGACCACAGGCAATTTACAGATGCTCCAAAACAAATGTGGATTTTAAAGCTTTCTTACATCAATAGACTCATGCTTTCTTATCTGATTGTTGAATGATTCTATTTCTTTTTCCATGTTATCACCACATTTTAAAAGGAGTTTGTTTTGTTTTGTTTTTGTTATCCGTGTTTTTAGGGAGTAGTTTTCTGAAATTCCAGTCAACTAAAATCCTGAAATAGGAAACCAACTGTTATTCTTACAACTTCCACTATGCAACCTCTCTCTCGCTAGAAAAATAGTATTTGCAAATATCAAAATATAATCCCCTTTCCTGTTAGGTGAGCTGCATGCAATTAAACTAAACATAATTTATATTTTAAAAATTATTTTTTGCCATTATCTTCTTGAGCCAGTGATCTCTCTTATTTTTGCCCCTGTGCCTTAGTGTATGTGTCTGTGTGTGTGTGTGTGTGTGTGTGTCACATGTGCATGCACATACGTATACAATGTTTGCTGTACTTTTTGCTGGTTAACTGAGACTAAACTTGACATTTAAAGCTGGCCTTCCATGAAAATTACTTAATAATGCAATGCAAAGACAAATTGCTTTCTACATCAATTTTCTATGCAAGTACCTATAAATGTTGGATAACTAAATTATCCCAGAGTTTTCTTCAGGACATATCAGCCTTTTATTCAACTATATGATTTTCTATAAAGTATTGCTATTATAATCTTTTAATGCTAGGTGAATCCACATCAAGCATTCAATATTTGTTGGATGATACAATTAAATTTCTCTCTGCTTAGGTTGAGTTTACATTGTCTTTAAAAACGTCTTTTAGGCAGGGTGTAGTGGCTCATACCTGTAATCCCAAAACTTGATGAGGCTGAGGTGGGAGGATCACTTGAGGCCAGGAGTTCATGACCAACCTGGCAAACATGGCAAAACCCCACCTCTACTAAAAATACAAACATTAGCCGGGCATAGTGGCACACACCTGTAATCTCAGGACTAGAGTGGACGAGGCAGGAGAATCTCCTGTACCTGGGAGGCAGAGGTTGCAGTGAGCTGACATCACACCACTGCACTCCAGCCTGGGCTACAGGCTGAGACTCTGCCTCAAAAAAAAAAAAACAAAAAAAAAAACCAAAAAAAAATTTAATATCACAAACATGGTAAACATAAAAATTATCTCAATGCTAAAGGAAAAAGTAATATATGATCACACAAATATAAACAGACAGTGGGAGTGGGGACAAATTTGCATCCATATTGAATCAAGACATTTATATTGCCTCTATACAAAAACAAGATGAACTAAACTAAATTAAAGGGATGTTAATCTAGAAATTAAATGTATCATGTCAGCTAGTTTTAATATATGGATGCTTTGGGCATTGTAAGATTAAACTTTCTGAATCATAACAGAATGAAGCTCATTAAAATAAAATAAACTTATCCAAATGGAAGATGACCTAAAAGAATAATTTTTGGACAAAATATTATAAAAATAGCTACACAGATATTAGAAAATATAACAAGCAAAATTTGATTTTTACTTTGGTGTACAATGTCCCAACATTCTGAATAATACATACCCTTTTCTCTTGAAAAATATGTATATACTGAATGACTTTAAAACATATCTAGAAATTAAATGTATCATATTTTCCCTACTGTTTTTGTTTCAATCAGATTTTTTAAAAGAACTTTCATCTCTAAATTTAGGAATCTCTTTTTACAATTTTTTCATTTACAGCTACCTCAAAAAATAGTATGTATTCCTAGAATAATATAGTATAAATTTATTTTGAACATCAAAAAGAATCTGAGCTCACCTATAGCCCACAAATGGAAATGAGAAACTCATGTGTTTTCATATTTATAAACACATATTACATCTTATACAACACATTATGAAAAAGAAAATAAATAAAAGCATCCTAATATAATTTGAATGAACAAGAAATGCTGGAAATATTATTTGAATTCTACCTTTCAACCACATTAATTAGAGCTTCCACTAAATCATTTCCAGACTCATATAACTGCAATAATTTCACACCCATAATTATCTCTCCATGTTCCCTGCTATGTTTATTTTACTTAAATTAGACATATTTCAGTATGTTCTGAAGATTTTGCCTTATATTCAACATTACGTATTTGTTTAAACTCCTCCCTTCATGAATGTACTCTCCTCTGATTCTATAGGACCACCCCTCATCTATTTTTATGCACTAGCTCTATTATGAAACCTTTCAAAATCATAAAAAGTAGAAAATTTTATTCATAGTTTACAGTTGAAGAAAAGGCAGCTCATAAACTTGAAGCCTATATCCTACTGTGATACTCTTTGTAAATGATAGTATGAGAATTAAGCCTTTATTTAAAACTTTTTCATGTCAATGTCAGTTCTCCTGTCTCCAAAACTTAAATGGCATTATTAATGAATGTGTTACAGGCATTACAATGCAATGATTAAGAATACAGCCGCTAATACTAGCTTCCTTGAGTTTGAAACCTAGCTCATGGCTCCTTCCTCCTTTGTTTTGGGAAAATTACTTACACTTTATGTCTCAGCTTCCTTATTGGTAAAAAATGTATAATATGCAAGTCTACCTTATAGAATTGGTGGAAGCATTAAATAATGCAGTTGTGAAACACACAAAAGAATATCTAGTGGATGGTAATTGTAAAAGTAGTATTAACTATTAGTATCTACTATATGGGGTTGTGGGTTGAAGTCCACTAATAATTTGTGTCAACATTACTCAGGTAAGAGTTCATGGCAATGACTTGTTGATTCTAGGAAATTTCTGTTCATCAATGTATTGTAAAAAATAAAGAACTTCACTGTTTTTTGTTTATTTTTCCATGAAATGCCTACAGATCAATTTACTGAAGACAATAGTCTGCTTATTTGTGCAAACAGTTCACTTATGAAACAAGTTTATTTCTTCACTATACCTACCAATTCTAAATTATTATGTCATGGATTTTTTCCATTCCTAATCAGTTCCTTCTCTTGAAAGATCTGCATTACACAACTTGAGACCAGATTCCAAAGCTCTATAAATATCCCATTCTGACCTCTTTTAAACACTTCTAAGATTCTGTCAGGGTGGTATGCTTTTTGATTACAATGTATTCCAATAAATTCAGGTGTACTTTACTCACAGATTATCTGGTGATATATTGAGGAGAGCAATGAACTGTAAGCACCACTGTGTTCTAGCTGAGATCCCCTCTCTGATGTGTCTTAAGGTCCTTGACTTGCAAAATGAATGCTCTACTGGGGAAGCCTTGAGAGACTCTGCAACTGTCATGGTGGGGTCTCGATATTGATATTGTGTCTCAACTTTGGTTACTGTCAAGTTCCCAAATGTTAGTTTTATTTTGTCTAATGGGAAATAGAATCTATTTTAGGACTTTTTCTGTGATCTGTTTAGATTGGAAAATGTTAATGTTTGATTTAAATCTGCTTTATTGCTAAATTACTCAATCGTGTCCTTCTGTCCTCATTTTTGTGAGTCTCTAAGAGGAGGTTTATACAAAAATGGCCAGACATGGATCCTGATAAGTTGATTCCTAGAGCCAGCTCTGGGATTAATAACTTCAGAAGGTTCCTCCTCGGACTGGTGTCCCTCAGATAAATTTTCCCTGGAGTCAACTTTTCAAAACCTTAGGCAAATGTTTCTTACTCTTATCCTGTTCAGTCTGTGAGAGTCAGGTTCTGCATAAAATCTCCCATTAAAAAAGTTTATGTTATCCAAGAACCTCAGATTATCGAGGCTGGGATTTAAAAAAAAAATCATTAACTTGGAGGCCTGAAAACACTATGCAAAAGCAACACTTTCTACTGCTTGTTGCTAGATTCTTGTGGCTTTGAATCACACTAAGTGTATGCCTTATGTAGGCTGAACCCTTGCCTCATATATGTATCTACATTATAAATCTAATTTCCATGACTATCTTTCAAAAAGGCATAATTTCATTACAAATCATTTACAGTTAAGAGGCTACTTGGTGAAATTTTTAGATTAACAGAAGTTGTTAATTTGAGAAGAGTCTTAAAATGGAAAGGAGGTAAAATTCCTATTACAATGTGAACTTAATGGCCTTTTTCCTACTTTTTATTTTCCCCTGTCTTTGTTTACTCAATACCCTCTTGCCTTTACTCCATTTTCTCACCTGGCCCCTTACCTCCTGGATTACACAACCTGAGTTTCACAAATCTCAATTGCCTCTTAAAGTTAAATCCTCTTTAGACATGAACAAGCTTCTTATAGTTTATTTTTAGCCTTCATTCTCAGTCTGAACTAAGAATCAATGTAAAAGTCTGGACAAAGTACAGAGGAATTTAGAATCGTTCTAACAACATATATCATAGGTTTCCCAGATCTACATAAGTGATTCTTATGTTAGTAAGAAAATTAATGTAAAAACATTGGATTAAAAAATGAAGACTTAGGATAATCTAAGGTGAATGAAAGACCCTGAATATTAGAGAAAACCAGAAGTATTTAGGAAAGCTATACACAGTGGAGAAAATATTTTGGAGGCTACCCCAAGACTTTCCTGAAAATAGGTTGGACTCCCATCTCATTATAAAAAGAGAAAGAATGCATCAATTTGAAACTCAAGGAACAGGCTCTCCAACACCTTTAGAAAATATTCAGGAGTAGATCTTGAGAGAGACAGGACCTGAACCCTCTCATCATTTTTTGCAAAGAGCCCTAAACCAAAATTAGGGAATGTGAAATGAAAAAGTACATCGGAAAATGACTTCATTGACAAACAGAACTCCAATTCCTAACTGAACATTTTGAAAAAGTCATGGAATAAAAACAGAATAAGCCTCTGAAAAAGTTAACAGCCTTACAGATGAAACAACTGGCTATTTCTCCTCAATTTATCAAGTATCAGAGGAGGAAGCTTCCTGAATACAAACATTGATAGATAACTGTAAGCAGAAAGGACATTGGAAAAAGATTCATAAAGGACATTGGAAAATAGCTCTTCTGCACTAACTATGAAACTAAAAGAAAATTTTTAAACAGGAAGGATGTGATAAGGGAAGTTGATGCTGATCTGTGGGGTCATTAATTCCCTGATGTCCCATTTCTCTAAACATTAACAGACAGTATCAAGGTTTCTGATTGATTCAGGCACAGTAATATAGTTTACAGACCCTGCCACACATGCATTCAGTCACTCCCCTAGAGTCAATAAAGTATTTAGGAGATGAGTATTTGCAAAAATCCACAGATTATTGTGTATCACTCTATAGCTTTTGTCCTCAGATCTTTAACATTGTTTGCTCATTTGTGACAGCAGATCCCCTCATTTAATAGGTAGGGATTTCCGATGTAAACAGAATTGCTAATTTAAGAGCTCTCTTGATGGGCTTTCTCTTGAGATCTCTAAAGAATCACCCATTCAGCTGGGCACGGTGGCTCACGCCTGTAATCCCAACACTGTGGGAGGCCGAGGCAGGCAGATCACGAGGTCAGGAGTTTGAGACCAGCCTGACCAACATGGTGAAACACCCTCTCTACTAAAAATACAAAAAAAATTGGCCGGGTGTGGTGGCACGCACCTGTAATCCCAGCTACTCAGGAGGCTGAGGCAGGAGAATAGCTTGAACCCGGGAGGCAGAGGTTGCACTGAACTGAGATCATGCCACTGCACTCCAGCCTGGGCGACAGAGCGAGACTCTGTCTCAAAAAAAAAAAAGAAAAAAAAAGAATCACCCATTCATAATCATATCACACCTAATTTGGACTATGGAGTACCAGGAGCCTGGTATCGACATCAAACTCAAATTGAAGATCTACTGATATTGGCTCAATTATTGGGGAAGAACACCTCACATTTCTGACTGACCCATTTAAGCCTCCGTCTACACTCGCCCTCTACAACCAAAGGGAAAGGACAAAAGCCAGCAGTTGAGTCTAACAGAAAAATAATTAAGAATACTATGCACTAGTCCTTGGAACACTCCTATTCTTCTGATCAAGAGATCCAGTGGGCTGGGGTACCCATTTATTTCAGACCTTGCAACTATAAATAAAATAGTTAGCCCTGTTTTCCTGTGGTGCCAAAATTCTATATTATTTTAATTTCCATGCTACCTGAGATTATGTATTTTAGCATCTAAATCCATGTTCTGCTGTTTGTATTGTCCCTTTTAGATCATAATAGAAAATACTCATTAGTCTTTCTCTAGAAAAATCATGATGTACCTGGACAGTTTTACTGCAGAAGTGTACTGAGGCACCCAGGTACCTTATACAAGTCTTCTGCTAGACACTGAAGGACCTTGAATCTCTCTATAATTCTACTCTTATCCAACATGCAGACAATTTTTGCTATGTTGTCAAGATGAGATAATTTTTCAGGTTGATTCCAACTACTACTTATAGCTCAGAAAGTATATAATGTGTTCAAAGAAAAATTAGAATTTTGTAAGAAGAAAATGCACTATTTAGAACATGATTTATAATCCATCACTCTGGAGAGATTATAAAACACTTTTTTTTTTTTTCTAAAACTGTTAAGAAAATATACTTATTTTAAGAGACTTTTTTTTTTTTCGGCTGTTGGGGGTGAATTTTTTTTTTTTTTTCAGTGAGAGCAGGTTAATTAGGAAAGTAAAGGAATAAAGAATGGCTACTCCATAGAGATTTCTTAGGTTATTACATGCAATGGGTTCCCAATATTACTGAAATTACTGTACCTCTAAATTTTAACTTAGTTGTTAGTAACTCAATCTCTTTGTTGTATTATAAGCATACTTAGCTGTAGGGGTGTGTCTCTGTGTGCCCTGGGAGTGGCAGGGTTGGGGTTGGGGGTGGGAGGAGTAGGAGGCTGTGTGATTTAAAATTAATTATTTGGCCTTCCTAATTATCTTAGATCTTTTTACCAATTTGTGCATGAACAATTTGGACAAGCCATTGGTGTTTTGACTTTACTTTATCAGAACCTTTAAAGACTATTCATCTTTAAAGTTATCCATAAATTTTTCGTAGACTCAGTGGCAAAAGGCTACTCGCCTTGTCTAAAGGCAACAGCCAGACTAGTGGGTAATTACAGTGGGTAATCTTCTGATGTTTCTGCATTATATTCTCTACTCTTCACCTAATTACCTCTGAATGTCACCAAAACTGTACAATAAATTTTAATCACACAAGGAAGGTATTTTGGACAATGATAAGTCTTTGGGTAGATTCTAAAGACCAGTGTTAGGTTTGCAAAACAAAAGTCTATTGGGTGTGGCCAACAAATTATACCAAAAAATTGTTATCTTTGTAAATTTAGATACTATACTTTCGGAATGGTGCCTAATATTACTCATGGATGATTTGGGCACATTTCCCCCTCAAACCCTAGAAAAAGAGAACTCTAGATAATTTCATTCAAGAAAGAGAAAAACAGGGCCTCATTTTGAGATATAGAACATTACTCATGTCTAATTCTGAATAGTTTTCTCCTGTCTTTAAATCACACTATCTGTGCTTCAGATATTATCAGGAACACTGAACAATTTCAGTAAGGCCATAGAAATCATCACCTGGAGATTTCATAATACTGAGGAGGTGGTACTTCTTCAAAACATAGCAGTACGAGAAATAATATTGGCCTGTCAGGATGAAACATGAGGCATTTTACAGGAGGAAAGTTTACTCATATTCCTATAGTTCTGTTTTTATTTTATTAAGAAAATATGGGAAATTTTTTAAAAATTACAAGACAAGGTGATAAATCTAGTATTCCCACATCTGACCATTAAAACTTTTTGGTTTGGTCATGGGTTCCATTGTATTGCTTTAATTTAGGCATTTTTGGCTCTTGGCATAGAATGTAAAATACTTCTGTTAGTATCTGTCTGTGATTCAGCATTCAAATATCAGGTTTTCATAATCAAAAATATTTCTATGTAGCCACTCTGATATGACAATAAATGATCATGCAGCCAAAACAAAAACAAACAAACAAACATAAAAACCTAATGTATATGATAGTTGAAATGATCCCACCAGAAATCTGATATGCAATCAGGACCCTGAAGACAGTGGTATTGATTTTGATTGATTATTTGTGCAGACGATTACTGTTTATCCTCCAGCTTAGGTTGAAAAATGACTACAAGAGAGTTCTGAGAAATAAGAAACCACTTATGTTAACAAAAGTTTTTATTGTTTGCTTCAAAAATATTTTCTATGAAAGGATAAAACCATAAGCCAACTAATTTTATTATTTTCTTCAGGAAATTTCCACAGGTCAATTTATTAGGGACAACACTCTGCTCATCTGAATAAATAATTTATCAAACAACAGTTTACTTATTGAGGCTGCTTGTTTCCACATGCATCTCGCTCTGCCCACCAGTCTTAAATTACTATATCATAAACTCTGTATAATCTCAGTTAATTCCATACCTTAAATGACTCAGTTTAAACCACTTTACCACAATCCCCACACACGTTAAGTACCTCAGTTTTGACTTCCCTCTTCTGAAACATTGCTATATTATTGTCAAGGTGATGTTTACTCTTACCTATTGTAGTAAGTTCTAAAACATTTAGATTTTACTACATTATTATTCTCAGACTAAACAGTTAAATGGTAGTTATTGTTCTTTCTTCTATTACTATTAATACTACTATTTTGGTATTTCTCCATCATTTACTGTTGTGGGAAAATGTGAGAAATATAACTGTATATATTTTATTTTATTCACTCAAACTAGAATATTTGTCTCTTTTATACCTCTCCAAAGACCCCACTTTTATTTTTAAAAATTAGTTTATATACTATTTTGTATATATGTTTGTTTCTATCTGCTTATTTAGTTTACATGTTTCCTTTTATTCTTTACCATCTAAGTACTCAATTCAAATAAGATACAGTGATAAGGTCAGTTTCTGATAGTCAAAGAATAGCAATAGGTTTGGCACAAGAATTGCGCAGGTTCCTCATGAATTTGACTCTAAGAAATTGTGAAATCTCGGGGAAGACACACAAAGGCCTCTGCATCCCAGTTTTCCCTTATCTCACTTTCTCTTCTCTTTTCTTTTATCATATGTATGCTATGTGAGAATTACAATAATTAAAATATGTAACATATGAAAATTAAAATATATAATAAGGATAGAGCTTACTACAACACCTAGCACATCCTAAGTGCTCAATAATAATCCTTATTACTTTGTAATGCTCCTGTGAGTCTGAAAAATAATGTATTTAAGGCTCCTAGTACATACTCTTTTAACAGGAACTACTAATCTTGTTATTGATATTAATATAGCTTGGCTATATTAATCCAGGTGGATCAACATCCTCTGTATAAAGGAAACCACCTATTTACAAAGTATTCCACAATAATTCAACGTTGCATCTTCAGCAAGAACAAGCCATAGGTCTGAAAATGTAAGTGCAAGGAATTGAGTATGTATTTGTGTATGTGGTCTGATTATTGCTCTGAAGATAACTACTGAGACCATATATTCTGAATCCTCTTACAGGAATACAGTATATGATTGAATTTTTTTTCTATCTACAGCTTGCAATGACTAAAAAAATGTTGATTTTTTCCCACAATAAATTCCCTCCAAGACCACAAATGAGAAATACCACTTTACATGTGCATACCTTAATGATGACCTCTTCTTGAAAACAAAACAAGCATGCTTTAGACAGAATTAGCTTCTCACTGTAGAGATGACTGGCTTAAATGAGAATTCTGTCTTTGCTCTAATAAGTTTGTTTGACATCTTGATTTGTCTTATAGTAAAAAAAAAAAAAAAAAAAAAAAAAAAAAAAAAAAAAAAAGAAAAGAAAAGGTGGTTTGCTCCCTTGCCCCATGGTGTTAAATTAATTCCATGAGCAGTTTTGTTACTTTACACAATAATACAGTGTGTCCCCTTATTTATGTCATAATGTCTATTGGGAAAAGAGATCAATTTATGTAACTCAATTTGTTGTCTTTAAAGGAGTTTATCATTGTATTTGAGCTGGACATTGGTTGCCTTGAGCTTTTAGAATTTAGGCTGATTCATCATGTGAACCTGTTGTAGAAATGACCTTCTCTAGGCTTCTGCTTTAGTTTTTACGTGAATGGTCCTAATGTCCGCCTATAGAAGATTTTGTGCACATGATGACCTTAGGGTTAATCTACATCAGGAAACACTTAAATTACCATAATAATGTTCTCTCGAAATTCTTAAGTATGATTAATGTTGGTTATGTATTGGCCTAAATAGAGATTTCTAAAAGTGAGTGTTCCTGAGTGCTTTGGATGATACTTTGTAAGCATATAGACATAAAACTATTTAAAATCATTGCATAATGTTGCAATATATCAAATTATTTTCCTCTTGATGTATATTTAGATTGTTTTTTGTCACTCACTAAAAGAATGCTACAAGGAGTTTTTTTTTATGTACAACACTTTGTGACCATATAAAGGCAGTTGCCTAGATTTGGAATTTGTATATAAAAAATATAGATACACATTTTTGTTAAAAGCTTAAAATTTGCCCTTTCAAAAGAATGTACATATTTAATTTTTCAATAATCATGTATAAAGGTGTCGGCTGTATTTTCATAAGTTTAAATGAAAATAACTGCTTGCGTTATCGTTTTTTCTTTTTTATGTTATAAAATAAAACTTGCTCTAATTTATGGGTAGAAAGAATATGCCTTACAAATTTAATTAAAACTTTTAAATGTTAGGATATAATGAAAATCACCCCATTCTTTTTTATTTCCCAAACAAGAAAGGGATGTTAAGTTTTTCAAAATTGATTCACATGAGCTAACATTAAAACCATTGGATGGGTTGTGTATGTGTCCTTGCCAGTTAGTAACTTTATTATAAAATCTCTAAATCTATTACCTTCTGTAAAATGATTTTGAATAAGCATCTGTGTAAAAATTGTTTTCTTTTCCACTGGATTAGAAACTCTGTTAATGTGAACACAGTAAATGAACTTAGAGAAATAGTCAAGAGTAAGAAAATATGAGAAAATAACTTTTAAAAATAAGTTGGCAAGTCAAGTTCTACGGAAAAATTAAAAGATGCTTAAACATCTTAAGTAAAATTGCAACATGCCTGTTACGACACATCCCCAGGAAGTTTATGTTCATAATATTTGATGTGATTTTAAGGTCATCATTTAAGAGAAAATAAAAAAGGTCATGAAAGGGATTTTCCACATGAGGGCTTCCAATTGAAAATATTTACATATAAAATGTTAATTGTAGAAATACAATCCAATAATGAACAAAGTTCAAAAGCGAGTAAACCCTGAAGCAAGACAAGGCAAGATATGTAATATCTATCAATAAAACTAAAACATTTTCAAACATTTGGTGGGAAAGACTATCTTAGTTAATCAGGGACTTCTGGCTTAAGGAAAGAAAGCAACTTGTCAGATTTAATCAAATTCATGGGAATCAATAGAATTGTTTTCTTTTGTTGGTTTTCCCAGATTTATGTACCAATCAGCAGTGGTGATAACTTAGATGAAAGGAATTGGTGGAAGGAGAAAGGTCTCTTCAAAATAGGATATTATCTCACTTCCTAGGTTTCATAATCTCTAATAAAGCACTCCTAATTTAAATTGAAAAACATCACTGTTTATTTTATGCAATAAATTAAATCAAAATATATAACTGGTTTGATATTTGTTTCCAAGTATTTGTCAGTCTTCAGTCAACAATTCATTAAAATGAAAAAAACCTTAATTCTGATTTACAAAATGAAAACTATCAATGGTAATTATTATTATTATTATTATTTGTATTTTTAGTAGCGACAGGGTTTCACCATGTTACCCAGGATGGTTTTGATCTCCTGACCTCATTATCTGCCCACCTTGGCCTCCCAAAGTGCTGGGATTACAGGCATGAGCCACCGCACCCAGCTTTTTTTTTTTTTTTTTTTTTTTTTTCCTGAGATTTTTATCTCCCTCTATTGTCCAGGCTGGAATGCAGTGGTGTGATCTTGGTTCACTGCAACCTCTGCCTCCCAAGTTCAAGGGATTCTCCTGCCTCAACCTCCCGAGTAGTTGTGAATACAGGCGCCTACCACCACACCCAGCTAATTTTTGTGTTTTTAGTAGAAATGAGGTTTCACCATGTTTGCCAGGCTGGTCTCAAACTCTTGACCTCAAGTGATTCACCTGCCTTGGACTCCCAAAGTGCTGGGATTACAGGCATGAGCCACTGTGCCTGGCCTATCAATGGTAATATCTTATTGTAGTATGTAAGGATTGTATAATTCTATTGGATCTTGAAAGGTTGGTAAGAAATCACTGAAATGAGTAAGAATGGAATTCAGTAACTCAGTACTGATATCAAGAAATTAGAAGAGAAAACAATACATTGTGCATAATGAAGCCAACGATAAGTTAATTATTCCTTTTATGAAAGGTCTCTCATGGCATACAAAGTCATGTGATACACAGTAGCACACCTCATCTCTTACATATGAAATTAACTAGGAAAGTGTGTTTTTCAAAGTGGGCATGAAGACATTAGTTTCACAACATACTTATATATAATACCTAGATATACATACATGTAACATATACAATTATACATAGCACATGCTTCATATATATGTACATATATGAAATCTCACTCTCAGTCTCTCTCTCTCGATATACAGACAGAAAGAGAGAGAGGTAGAGTTTCATGTATAGAGAGCTATATATTATAACTCTTTATACATAACACTGAATGATTGAAACCAAATCATTTCAGGTCCAAAAAACATACAAGTAAGGGCCCCTTTTGTCAGTTTAGTTAGGTCAATATTATACTCACCTCTCTATTTGAACTTGTCTACATGAACTGTCTCTATGAATTTCAGAAAAGTGGTAACATGAACTCTAATGTTTGTTGGACTTGACCTTTTAGGAGCAATACGGAACACTATTAAATGTTTATTTACTCATGTATAGGAGATAAAAGATAGTGAATTCTTAGCAGACTTCAAACTAACTTTTGAGCTTGAAGGTACTTATCAAAATTTATAAATGATAAACGAAACAAAAAAAGTGCTATCAAGGTGGATTTGTAAAACAATTTACATTTTGCTTATCATTTTGATCTTCCTCTTATGATCTGTACATTTGAAAAATAAATACATCTATATTATTGCCCAGGGT
Source organism: Gorilla gorilla gorilla (assembly GCF_029281585.2). Taxonomy (NCBI): domain Eukaryota; kingdom Metazoa; phylum Chordata; class Mammalia; order Primates; family Hominidae; genus Gorilla; species Gorilla gorilla. The sequence continues at coordinate 61,096,017 of NC_073232.2, read as the reverse complement.
TTGAAATAAGCCCAGTTACTAATAATGCCACAAGCTAAGACTGAGTCTACTGTTACCATAAAGCCACAGATTAGCAATCCAAGGGCCTGGGGTACTTCCGCTTTCTTAGCGCTTTTCCTCTGGTGGGTTTGTTCTTGCATTTGAACAAAGCTATGGGTTTACATGAGTAATTGCCTAAGTATCTGGACTTGCCAGGTATCACTGACAATAGGCCCAAATTATAATTAACTCAAAGTACCGTGTTAACTTTTTCAGCCAAAGAAAATACATAGACCATAAGATATTAGGCTTTCTGGAAGAGTCTAAGTTATTGGCTCTGGCAGCAAAAGTAACATATTAATTGAAGAGTAAAGACAAAGCTTCAGACAAAGGTTCTCTATAAATAATTGTGGCAAGATGTCATTACATCAGTGGAATGTAGCTCAATTAACAATATCTTTTAAAGGACATCAGCTTGCCCTACCAAGAGAAGGTACCTGTTAAATTGTGGCTTCAGCTTGAGGTTTGATAATGTGGCAGCTATAGGATCCATTTCCTGTTCTAGTTGTGTATATTGTGGTAATAAGAAAAGCAGCAGAGCCCTACCATAACCAAATACTTTTAAAAATACAACCTTACCCTAAGAAATTAAGTAAAAACAAATCTTATTCCTCTGGTCAGTGTTGAAGAAAAAAACAAACATTCGACTTCGACTGGTTGCCTCACAGGGGGAAAAAAATAATAGTGCATAAAAGCAAAGCAAAACAAAAAACCTTAGTGAACCTAGTTGACTTGTTCTCAAGAACACACAGGAACATGGAGGAGAGGCAAGGCTGTTGCCTAGTTCTAAATTAATTAATTATAAAGAATTACCCCCAATTAAACACTAACTCACTGCACTTATTTGTAGATTCCTTGTTTTTCCCCCCCATATGATACTGAAGCCACCAAAATTATCATCAAAATTTTAAAGCTTGATAAATTATTTTGTCTATCCACTTCAAATGATTATACATCAGACAAGATCCCTAACGACATATCAGAATGAATTACATATCTGGATATGAAAGAACTAGGATGTCTAATTTAAGGCAAAGGTGGAGTTTGCAATATTTTAGTGAGAGGATTCAGAAGTATGGCTAAATAGGAATTAAAGTCAGCATAATTCTTACATTAATGGAATTTTATTAAAATTGTACCATGTTACAAGTAGCAGAAAGTATTTGGAAAGCTGTTTCCATGTTTGCCTTTAGTGTAGTAGATAAAGCCTATCTCAAATAAAATGTTCAGTCTAAAATGATGGCAAATTTTTTCTTACAATGATTAATTTTAGAAAAATCTATAATCCAATTTACTGCTTGAATTTACATGGTTGCATATAAATGATGTGACTCCTGGTGTGAATTAGGTGGCAAATTAGAAAAGGGCTTTTTATTTTTATTGTTTTTAATGAGAAAGCAGGTATCAATATAACTCAGAGAAATATTCCCTACATCTTAGAGATTAATAAATATGTCTTTGTTATCAATAAAATGGGAATATAATTCTATCTCTTTGTATTGTTATAAAGATTAAGTTGAAAAAATTATGGGAAGTCCATAGTATAAAACTGAATACCCTCAAAAAAATACTCTACAAATTATTGTTTATTTCTATATTATTTTATCATGTATCAATACATATTACATTTTCAAAAATATAAAAATACCTCGTTCTTGGAAAAAAATGAACATTTAAGAGAGAGAATATGTCACTTTCTCTTCAGCAACGTCAAGAGAAAGGAAATTTTAAACAGAAAACTTCAGATGTCTATTCCTGTAACACAAGTGGATGCAATGATCTAGCAAAATGAGATGAACCCAAACCATTATAAGCAATAAACTCACTTCATTCACTTGGATTCTAATCACATCGTTAGAATTGAAATTTGGCTTCCAACTTCCATGTTCCTACAAGGAGAAAATGTACCACCTAATATTCAAACATTCCAACACCTTTCCTTTGACAATTATATTTCTTTTATTTTAAATCAACAAATTTGCACGTTGTCACATAGTTGTCTTGCATGGGTTTGGTTACTGTGATCCCTTCTCCTGACTCCAATCACATCCAGCTATGGAGACAAATACAAATTTCTTGATCTGTGAATCAGCCTCTGGTCCTTGATTTCCCCAGACAAGTGTTTCTACCCACTGAGGCCTGACGTTAACAGCCAGCCAGTCTCTTTAGACAGCAATTATAGCCAGTCTGTTTCTAACTATTGCACTGTATTTATAGGTTGAAAACTTTTTAAGTAGAAACTAGATATCAACAGGGCTGCCTAGGGTATTTCTGAATGATGAAGACAATGAGGATGATGATGGTTGTCAACAATGGGAGAGAAAATTGTCTGGAAAGAGCATGGTGTTACTTTCTGGAATTATGAAAATATTTTATTCCTTGTTTGGGGTGGTATTTACCTAGCTGTTTGCAATTGTCAAAACTCATGAAATTAAAAACTTAATTTATCGTGTTTTCTTTTATGCAGATTATATCTCAATATGTTCAGGCAGCAGAAATAACTATGAGATTTCTTCTTCTTAAATAAAATGGAAGGCCAGGCGCGGTGGCTCATGCCTGTAATCCCAGCAGTTTGGGAGGCCAAGGCAGGTGGATCACCTGAGGTTGGGAGTTTGAGACCAGCCTGACCAACCTGGAGAAACCCCATCTCTACTAAAAGTACAAAATTAGCCAGGTGTGCTGATGCATGCCTGTAATCCCAGCTACTTGGGAGGCTGAGGCAGTAGAATCGTTTGAAACTGGGAAGCGGAGGTTGCAGCGAGCTGAGATCGCGCCATTTCACTCCAGCCTGGGCAACAAGAGTGAAATTTCATCTCAATAAATAAATACATACATACATACATACATAAAATGGATTGTGAAGATTTGAATATGGACTATTCAATTTGTGGTATAATTTTTTGTCATATTTAAATAATTTTCTTCACAGAGAAGCTTTAGGTTTACAAAAAAAATGGGAGGAAGGTATAGATATTTTCCATATACTCCTGTCCCCACCCATGCATAACTTTTATTATCAGCATCCCCCACCAACGTGGTACACTTGTTACAGTTGATGAACCTTCATTTATACATCATTATCACTCAAATACTAGTTTATATTAGGGTTTATTCTTTGTGTTTTACACTCTGTGGCTTTGACTAAATGTATAATGAGATGTTTCTATCATTCTAGTATCATACAGACTTATTTTCACTGACCAAAAAATCCTCTGTTCTCTGCCGATTCATTTTTCGCTGACCGCAACCCCCTGACAATCACTGGTGTTTTCACTTTCTCTATAGTTTTGCCTTTCACAGAATGTCAAATAGGTGAAATCATAGAGTATATAGCCTTGTCATATTGCCTTTTTCCATTTGGTATTATGAATTTACAGTTTGTTCATGTCTTTTCAAGGCTTGATAGTACACTTACTTTTAGCACTGAATAATAGTCCATTGTCTGAAGGTACCACAGTTTATTTATCCATTCACTTACTGTAGACCCTCTTGGTTGTTCCCTCCCAAGTTTGAAAATTGTGAATAAAGATGCTGTAAACATCTATGTGCAGATGGATGTTTTCAGCTTCTTTGGGTAAATACCAAGGAGAATGACTGCTGGATTTTATAGTAAAAGCATCTTTAGTTTTGTAAGAAACTTTCAGATTGTCTTCCAAAGGCACTGTGTCATTTTGCAGTCCCCAGCAATGGATGGGACTTCTTCTTGCTCCACATGTTCAACAGCATTTGGTGTCATCAGGGTTTAGAATTTTGGTCATTCTAATAGGTGTGTAGTGTTATCTCATTGTTATTTAAATTTATATCCCCTTGATAACATCTGATGTGGGACATCTTTTCATGTGCTTATTTGCTCTCTGTATATCTTCTTTGGTTAGGTGCCTGTTACGGTTTTTGGCCCATTTTTAAAATGAGTGGTTTGTTTTCTTATTGTTAACTTTTAACAGATCTTTGTATATTTTGGATAGCAGTCTTTAATCAGATGTGTCTTTTGTGAGTATTTTCTCCCAGTTTGTAGCTTGTCTTCTCATTCATTTGATATTGTCTTTCTCCGGGAAGAAGTTTTTTAATTTCAATGAAGGTCAGATTATCAATTTTTTAATTAATCCTACTTTTGATGTTGTATCTAAAAAGTCATTGCCATACTCAAGGTCATCTAAGTATAATTGTTTTTAATAGAAATCATATTTTTGAAAAAGAAATATAGTTAAATTATATCATTTCACATTTTTTATCAATGCTTTTAGCTCTTCCAAACCATTATGAAATAGTTGTATTTTTATTGTGTTATAAAATCAAATCATAATTAAGCTTTTCAAATGCAAAGCTAAAAAATGAAATAGCATAACCTTTTGAATCTAATTGAATAGTTCAAGATCTCTATGCTCTATGTTCAAGCATTATGTTAAAACTGCTGTCTTACTATATACAGAATTTTCTAATTTGCCTAAAGAGATTTTTATACTTTACCTATAAATATATTTTGAGAGGGAGTGATAATAAAATCAAAACAGGTCAAGATATCCAAGTAACTTTATTGAGATGTCAAGTGGCATCCAGCAGAAGGTGAAGAAGTCACAGAGTTACATCATAGAAGGCCTTCCTGCTGTGCTATTTCCTTCAACAGAAAAAGAAGCTTTCATCCTCTAAGGCTTCCAGCATCTGCTGAAACTACTTTGAGTAATTCAATCTTGTAAAAATTATCTCTGCTACGTATACTTATCTAACACATAAATATACTTATAAAAAAATAAAACCTTGGGCCCACTTGAGAAACTAAATTATATTTAGTAAGGAGATCAATTTTGCACACCTTGGCTTATTGTGCTCTATTTAAAAACATATTTTCAAAACTTAGCTCTTTTTTTTTCCTGCAATACACTTGGCTTCAGTCATTTTGCTGTAATTAAACATGATAAGTACTTCCCCATGTTAGTAAGGCCTGTGAATTTCCTTCTGCTTGAAATGGCTCATCTTCCAGATGCCTACATGGCACAAGGCCTCCTTTAGTTCCTCTCTCTACTCATGCACTGCATCACTTTCTCCAAGAAATCTACTTCACCACTGTCTAAAATAGCCCACCACACATTCCCTCACATCTTATCCCCTCCCTTTTTGTACATAATACGTATCACTACCTGATATATTACATCTTCATTTGTTTATTCAAAAAATGGACTTTGTAGACTTTTAAAAAACTGTAAAATATAGTCTTCAACAAATAGTATGCTTTGTTTCTATTTTATTGTGGTATAATTTATATTCAGTGAATTGCACTGATCTTAAATATTACTGTTCAACAGTTTTGATGAATGGCTACACCAGTGAAACCTGCCATACTGAGAGGACAAAGAGCACATATACTTCTCTTCCCCAACCACTATCTACCCCACCCTTTCCATAAAGGAATACAGGTAGCCTGATTTATTTCACTATAGTTTACCTGTTACAGAACTTCATATAAATGAAATAATACAGTATATCAAGTTTATGCTACATGTATATTATCTAATGGTACCTTTTTCTATTTTAAATATATAGAATAGCAAATATGAGAATATTTTTAAACTCATCATCATCATTCTAAATTATAAACTCAATCATCAATAAAAATTAAGATCTTAGTAAACCTCACAAACCATTTTGTAAAAAATTTTTGATTGCCATTTGGTAGTCTGTAATATATGATTTATTTTTGAAATGTGGGAAACAGATTCAAAACCTAGTTTCAATGAATAATCTATAAAAATTGCTCTAATATAATTTTAAATTATTTATTTTGGAACAATCATAATGTTTTCAGAGAACATAGAATTTTAGCACAATATCCTGATATTTAAAAAATAAAAGAAAAAAAAGCAAAACCCAAGAAACTAAAAAACTACATATGCTAATACAGAGTCAATATATATTTGGAGAGTTTGTTATTACTATTGAACTTTTTATAAAATTAAAGTATATATATGAAAACAGAGAATTTACTAAAAACTATACTGTGAAGAAAATATGTAAAGCAATATTCTTGCACAATAGGCCATTCAATTATTGGTGGGTTTTAATCTCATTTTTTATTTGATCATGCTTATTGCTTAATGGTCATAGAAATGTTCCTTTATCAATTTTCATGGGAAAGTTTTGCAGCAGAGAAGTTCCCTAGAATCAACATGTCTTGCATGTTTGTAAAATAAGTGATTTCTTTTTCCAAAATGTTAAAATCATTAGTACACAAAAGTCATTACTACATTAATTTATTTTAAAGTGTTCCATTTCAGTAAGCAGGTATTAAGGAAGTTGGTATTGGGATAAGATAATTGTGCCAAAGTAAATTCTTAATGAAGTTCATAAGAGAGGAAATACAGTAACTGTTCTACTCCAAGGTTGGCTTTGGGGGATTTTTCAAACCAACTTAAAAGTCTTGGATGATATATCTGACTGGAAATTATTTCTATTCCCTGAGAATGAACAACATGCTGGCAACAGTGAAATAAGGAAGCTTGAAAAAGGGAATGAGTTATTCTATGAAACAGTCTGTCCTATACATCAAGATTCTTTTAGTTTCTCACTCAAGACTTTAAGATACACAAAAATCTTGCCGCAAGATTTCTCGTAGGTGATGTGACCTCAGTATACATTGAAGTCAGAGATTACGTTGGGTTCTAACAACTCAGGGTTTTTAGATAAGATCCAAAGTTAAAAGCTCTAAATCAGACCTCTACAGGAGGGCTACATTGGTCTAAGTTTTCATGAGGAATAGACTCTCTTTGCCAATACAATTAGGGGTGTGTGTGCGTGTGTGTCTGTGTGTGTGTGTGTTTGTGTGAATGCGTTTATCTCACTGTCTCGGGAGTACGTAATTGTGTGATAGGTGGAAATTCATACGGAGAATGGATCAACTACACGTGGTCATGGGTAGTGCCATGTGGAACCATACTGGAGCCTAAGGCAAAAGGAAAGTGTCTGGCTATATACATGACTTCCTGTGCTTTTTAATGGTTATTTTTTTCAGAACATAAAAATAGTTTTAAAAAATAATGAAAACCTGGAAAGTAGAGTATTGAAACATACAATCTAGTTTTTAGGTTTAAATATCTCATTTATACCAAAACCTGAATATATTATATTTTCAAAATGTACTCTTTTGCTTACTCATTCTTAATTGAGAGAATTGCTATGTTTGACAATTTCTCTTGACAAATGTCTTAATTAACTTTTACTTAATTTCAACTTACTGATCCTATCTTTTAGATTTTGATAAACTATTTCTTGTGGGATTTCCACATTGGATTTCTATTTTTTAAATATTGCACTGGAATATATTTATTCTATTACTAAGTTGTGTTGGCATTCCTTAAATTCTGCACCCAAAGAAAGTGCTTCACTTGTGTCCATTTTTTTTCCTTTCTTTTTTGAGATGGAGTCTCTCTCTGTTGCCAGGCTGGAGTGCAGTGGCGTGATCTCCTCTCACTGCAACCTCGGCCTCCAGGATTCAAGCAATTCTCCTGACTCAGCCTCCTGAGTAGCTGGGATGCAGGCATGTGCCACCACGCCTGGCTAATTTTTTTTTCTTTTTTTTTTTTGTATTTTTAGTAGAGATGGAGTTTCACCCTGTTGGTCAGGCTGGTCTTGAGCTCCTGACCTCATGATCCACCTGCCTCTGCCTCCCAAAGTGCTGGGATTACAGGTGTGAGCCACTGTGCCCGGCCTCACTTGCATCATTCTAATTGCAGCCCTGATGATGAATTCTTAGGTTTGACCTTGGATTGTGTGTATCCAAAGTGAGGCAAAAGCCACCAGAAATGAGATCAAAGAACTGAGAGCCCAATGCCCTAAAATAGACTTTCCATGTAGACAGCAAATGCACAACGATTATGAGAGGAACTGATGTAGAGTGGAGGGCCTCCAGCCAGAAATTTGAACGAGGAGAAACTACTGGCAAGACAGGAGATGCAAGCAACAACAAAGTTTTGGGGTACCTGGGGCTTAAAAGAGCAGAGATCTTGGCAAATGAGAAGATACCAGTCCCACCCTCTTGCTCTGAGGTGCTGAAGTACGAGACAATAGACAAAATTTGAAAAAAAAAAAAAAAAGCTGCAAAGAAATGGTTTCCTGGAGGAAAGCATGAATGTCTTAAATATAACGGGCTTTCTGTTCAGTATTTCAGTATCTGGTAAATCTCATCATTAGAAGCAATGCAGAAAATTAATATATTACCTTCACAATACCCTCATTAGAACACAATTATAACAACTGAAAAGGCAATGTACTAACCCATGAGGACTCACTTAACTCATTACAATGGTTTAGTGAGCTATATTGAGCTTAAAACATATGCTGGAATGGAAATAAAAAAATGAAAACCCTGAAAAATAAGCTCTTCAGAGGTTTAGAAATGAAATGGGAGTGATGAATAGCTAGGAGCAAGGACATGGGAGTATACATGGTGCCAAGAGAGAAGGTATCATTTTACTAAACACATACTTCACCTTTTTCACATTTCATCTATTTTTAGCAGCTTAAAAGAAGCTTTTGTTTTTAGCTTAGACAGAAACTCTTAGGCTTTGGACCCATGTTCCAATTCTATACATCAAAAATTGTGAAAATTTCTAGAGGGAATGATGGCAGGACTTCTCAGAAGGTTGGAAAATGGAGGGTGTGAGTTGAAGAACAGTGGTTAATGACAAAAATTGTAGATGAGATCCACCTGATCACAAATAGTTTCTAAAACCATATTTGGGGATTTGGATAATTTATTTGCACTCCTAAAACCTCTGTTTCTTCATCAATAATTGGGCATAATGATACTACTCAGGTTTCTTATGAGAATTAGATGACGAAACACCATGTTTGTCATGTAGGAAGGTATAATAAATTTTACACCTGCCTACATGACAAATATGGTATAATTAATTTATAATTAATAACTTGACTTTTATAACTAATTTACTGACAATTACTTATTGAGTACCTGCTATGTGTTAGGGTAAAGCAATTCAAGAACCTAACTGAACTCCTGATATTTGTGGCTTTTACATTCTAGCAGGTGTGCTATAATGAGTGATATTATTTATAACATCAAACACTAGGAGAATCACAAAGAGCTGACTCCACCTCGAGTTCGCCTTCTAGAAACAGAAAAATAGCATGAATCCTAATTTTCACAAAGTAGATGAAGATATTCAATTTGATACTTTAAGAACTTTCCAAATGAACTAATTTGAAAGGAAAATGAAAAGAGAGGATTGAAAGAATTGTCATTCCCTGTTCAAATATTTAATCTTGTCAAGTTCTCTTTAAATTTGAGTGGAGGCAAATTCCTGAAGATCAAGCACCTGGCCTATGAAAATGTGTTAAATATGCTTTGATGATAATTTCAGTGATCATAGAAGGCATTTCCAAATGGAATCCATTACACTGCTTCAGGTATTATTATAATGAGTTCTAGTTCTTTCACTAGGTTAATAGATTAATAAGTTTTATTATCTTGCTTGTAGAAAGCATTGAAAATTCCCAAGGAAGAAAAAATAAGTTCAAACAAGTAACCAGAAAAATAAAAGAGAAAAAGGATAATTCACTTCTCTATTGTAATTTATGTGTTTCTTGTATGTGGGATTAGACCCAGCAAAGCTAAAAGAGGCAACTAAAAGCTCAGCCCTAGTGCTAATTTTGTATCCTTGAGGAAATCACATACCCTTTCAAGTTTTAATTATTCATCTGCAAATCCAAGATTATAAAATGACCTCATATTCTAGTTGACAATGTTTTTATATCAATATTTTATTTCTTTACTTTTTCCTCATACTGTGCCTTGCTTCTCCTTTATATGTAAAGTTTACATATCAATTTATACATGCATATATATAATTTTTCTATCAATTTTAGGAGTGGATAAATGATGTCTTTGACCCAAATTCTTGCCAAATCTCCTTCCAAGAGAAGTATTGCCTATTATACTCCAAATGTACAATACCATAGCATTAGTTTAGTAAAAAATAATATGTCTTGTTTCTCCTTCATTTTTCTTGATGTTTTCATAATTTTAATAAAAAAACACTTAACCAAAGTGCTGAGGCTGTGTTTACAATAAGGCATTTTTAAATTTTATCTCTCCTCTACCAACACATACACATAAATTTAGGAGGAAAATAAGATTAGGTAGCATCAATTTGGTGCTAATGAAAATGAAACTAGTATTGATATTTTCTAAATCTAATAATGCATGCACTTTGAATAGTTTTCTTTGACTCATTTCCCCTGTAGGTGAATTCAGATTCTTTAGGCATTTTCCCAAAAATAGTTTTTAACTCTCTGCCTTGTAGTGAAATTTTCCAAATTGAAAAGCCATGTAGAATACACTGCAAACAATTTTACAGCCTTCATTAATATATAAGTCAATGTCTAGGTCACAGCTTCTATTAGGTAGCCTTATCTTTATCGTTTTCCCCAACTTCAGATTCTGGTAATTGCATGACTTACCCTACCCTCTCTGTGTTTAAATCCTAGATTAAAGGAGGAAAACAGAGTCCTGTGAACACTAGCCTCAGGTGCTGACAGCATCATCCTTTGTAGCAGTCCCTGCACCTTATCCTTACTTAGTAAATAATCCTTTATTTTTAAAAAAAACTGAAATTGGCCTGTTTTATTATTTCTTTTTCGTCAGTTCTTTGATTTAATAACCCAGATAAAATCTCATTATAACTAATTCCTAATATTAGCCAAGTTATTTTATTAAAAATAACTAAGACAGAAAAAAATTGGCTTCAATATTTGGTTATAATTTTAGAATATGAGATTACAAAGAAATTGTATTGTACTCATGATGTTGGTAACAGGGTTTAACAATATATCTTGGGAAATAAAATATTTCCATCTATATCAGAACGATATCTAGATGCTTGTGTTTCTCTTAATCTTTTAAAGCTTCTTTTTAAATGTCTTGTTCTACTGGGCTTACTCTACAGTGCAGGTAGATATATTGAAAATTCCCAATTTTCAATATATGAAAGAAAAAAAGCAAAGAAAAGAAATATCAGAACAAGACATGTATTTAGTAATAAACAAGTCAACTGCTTTCTTAAAACTAGAGTTGTAAATTAGTTCTCAGACACTTCCACATAAGAGTCACATGACACTTACTAATTTTAACAGAAGGCTAGCCCTGAAGCAGTGACACATGTTTTTGTGCCACATTTAATTCCACACAACATTGATTTTAATGGGAATTGCTAGGGAGTAACTACAGTTTTGCCCATGGTCATCAAAGTCACTACAACATGTCTTCAGGAACTAGACAGTCAATTCATCGCCCTGGCCAATGGCCAATTTGCAAGTTAGATACATATCTTTTACCTTGTTATTAAACAAACAAACAAACAAACAAGCCCTATTATTCTAAGTGAGTTGGTTACATTTAAATGATCATTTATCTATGTATGTATGTATGTATCCATCTATCTATCTGTCTATCTATCTATCTACCTATCTATCTATATCTTTTGCTGATGTAGAACTGCTGCTTTTCCAGTTGTATCCAAGTAAACTGATATGGATCATTCCATATCAATGCAATGATCCCTTTTGTACAGTTATTAGATATAAATTTTCTATAAAAATTAGCATTGGATGTGTAGACTACTCATGAAGTTAGCGATTTCAGTTAAGACCAGACTTGGAGAAATAAATATTAAGTCAGAATGAAAATCACTGATCAGCTGACATCCTCCTTTAAAAGTGAGAATATTTCCCACAGAATACTAATCATTTAAAGACAACTTGCTGTAAATGAAAGACAAAGATGAATAAAGCCAAACATTGGTATGCTGCAGGGCAAGATCTTTGTATATATTCTATCCGGCATTTGTTTTTGAAAATTATCTTTATTCATGTCATGAAGTTATCAAAGAAAAGAGTGATAAAGGATCTCTGGGTTATGACAGCACTTCTCCTGTGATTTTTTTAAATGTAAGGAATTCAGTCAGACTCAGTCAGTCTAAAAAGATGCAAATTCTTGGGAATCGTATCCAGATCTGATAAAACGTTGGACACTGGTTAACACAGTGTGGTCCACGTCACTGACTCTCACAGTTACAGTGTAGTAATACATCAGATTATTTGCCAAAAATGTCCAGTGATGTTTGTTCCTTTAGTACTCAAAGTAAAAGAGTGCATCTATTCTCTCAAGTAATATTGAATGTACAGTGTGTTTCAGACATTTGTGAAAAAAATACATTGGTAGTTCCGCTCTTGAGGAGTACACAATCTGTTAAAGGCCACCAAGTTATTTTTTTTTACTGGAAGTCTTTATGCAAAGATGGAGAAAAATGTCTACATTGATGGCTGAACACCTAGGGGATTGAGATGTAGTGAAGATAAAAGAAGAGCACAGAATGTATACCTGAAAGACCTGAAGAAAATTTTAATTTCTTTTTTTTTTTTTTTTGAGACAGTCTCACTCTGTCCCCAGGCTGGAGTGCAGTGACGCGATCTCGGCTCACTGCAACCTCTGCCTACTGAGTTCAAGTGATTCTCCTGCCTCAGCCTCCTGAGTAGCAGGGACTACAGGCGTGCACCACTACGCCCAGCTAATTTTTTTTTTTTTTTGTAATTTTTAGTAGAGACGGGATTTCACCATATTGGCCAGGATAGTCTCGATCTCCTGACCTTATGATACACCCGCCTCGGCCTCCCAAAGTGCTGGGATTACAGGCGTGAGCCACGGCTCCCGGCCGAAAATTTTAATTTCTTGACCCATATTCTTCAGTTCCCTCTAAACTATGCTTTCAAGAATAATGTAAATGCAAGTTAAAAATGTAGTGTCCAACTGTTCTCACATTAAGAAATCAGGGTTACATTTGGCGAGAATACAAAAAAGGAAAAAAAAATAAGTCAAGATTAATTGATCATATTAATTTCATGGTATCACTCCACGAAAACCCAGAATAATTAAATTAAAAACAAAAGTTCAAGGCAAAGCATTGCTACAAAAATTTCTCATGATAATTAACTTACTGGTTATGCCCCTTACAGGAGTCAGGAAACAGGTTAGATTCCTTACCCAGTGTGCCCACTAATAGTCCCTTTATAAAACCATCTCCTGGAGGCACTAGTCCTCCCTCAGAAGAACAGTAGGTGAAGGAGTTCTCTGGTTTCTGGCCTTGAGGCCAGTTCCTGTTTAAGCCTAAATAAATGAATGAATGAATGAATGAATGAATGAATGAATGAATGAATGAATAAATAAATAAATAAATAAATAAATATTCCTCTTCCAAGAGGCATCTGGCAGTTCCCCTTATCCCTGATGAGTCCTTCTTAAGACCATGTCGAATTAAGTTAAATGAATCAAAAGTAAATTAAGATTAAATTGTATAACATCGATTCATACATTGCCTTGGATGATTTATATACATTTGGAAAGTTTAATACTTTATCACAATGGTTAAGTTTTAATGCAAAATAAAATTATCTATGTAGTGTTTTAAAATGTTGATTAGCCTACTCCTTAGCCTTTTTGAAGTACTTTTTAAATTTCTGGTGTAAATTCCGGCATGTAGTTCTTTAAAAAAATCCTGCAGGAAGTTTTTGTGCCTTTCAAAGTTTGAGGGCCCCTAATCTTGGGCATACAAATCAGTCTTTCTTCTGATTAATGTGGCATTGTCCATCATTTTTATAAATATGAGTCTCAAACCCTTGATTGATAAAGAAAATGCTCATTATAACATTGTGACATTTGGAAAAATTAATTTAATACTTTGTATTTTTAATATAAATTAATTATTTCATAACTATTAACCTTATAGGAAAACACTAGAGAGAATGATTTTAGCAGATTTTTGTAAGAACTCATCTCCTAAGGTTTAAGAAATACCTACATGGTTTAAAATAGTAATAATAAACATAGTAATTTTAAAATAAGATACTATTTTGTTTAGGTCTTCCAAGTCAGTTAGCTGGTGTCAGTTTCATGGTCAGAATGACAAAAATATATAATAAAAATGTGCAGCTCATTTAGCTGTTGAAGGCTAATGAACAATTAAAACATTCCATAAGAACTTAATCTCACCCATTTTTTAGTCCTATTTAAATCTGCTCCTCCTTTCCACAAAGTTCGAATGGCATAAATTATTTAAGTCATATACAAACGGAACCCAATCAGGCTGGCAGAAGACTTCTCAGTAGAAATCTTGCAAGCCAGAAGGGATTAGGGGCTTATTTTCAACACTCTGAAAGAACTTAAACTAATAATTTCATATTCCTCCAAACTTAGCTTTGTAAGGAAGGGATAAATAAAATATTTTCTAGACAAGCAACTGACAAGGGAATTTGTAATCACTAGACCAGCCTTACAAGGCAACCTCAGTGGAGTCCTAAACGTGGAAAAAAAGGACAATTTCTGCCACCACGAGAACACAATTAAATACATAGTCTGCAGACCCTATAAAGCAACCATACAATAGAAACTACAAAGCAACCAGCTAGCAATTTCACAATTGGATCAAAACCTCACATATAAATATTAACCTTGAATTTACATGGTCCAAACACCCCACTTAGAAGGCACAGACTTGCAAGTTGTATAAAACACAAAGACTCATCCATCTGCTGTCTTCAAGAGACAGAACTCCCACGTAACAACACCCATAGTTGTTACAACAACAACCATAGTTCAAGGTAAAGGGTTGGAGAAAGATGTATCATGCAAATGAAAAACAAAAAAGAACAAGAGTCACTTGTGTTAGATAAGACAGAATTTAAACCAACAATAATAAAAAAGGATAAACTGTCATTAAATAATGACAAAGGGTTCAACTCAACAAGTAGACTTAACTACCTTAAATATGCACACACTCAATATTGGAGCACCCAATTCATAAAACAAATACTTCAAAACCTATAAAAAGACTTAGGCACAAAACAATAATGGGAGACCTCAACACATCAATGACAGCATTAGAGAGATCATCAATGCAAAATAACAAAATAATCCTGGATTTAAATTTGACACTTCACCAGTTGGACCTAGTAGACGTTACAGAGTACTCTACCCATCAACCACAGAATATACGTTCCTCTCATCTGCACACAGAACATACTCTAAGGGTGACCACATGCTCAGCCATAAAGCAAGTCTCAATAAACACGAAAAATTAAAATCATATCAGCCATACTCTCGAACCACAGTAGATTAAAACCAGAAACCAATACTAAGAACATCTCCCAAAACCACACAATGACATGCAAATTAAACAACTTGCTCCTGAAGGACTTTTGGATAAACAATGATATTAAGGAAATTTTTTAAATTATTTAAAATGAAGACACACATTTCAAAATCTCTGAGATGCAGCCTATACAACGTTAAGAGGAACATTTACAGCACTAAGTGTCTACATCAAGAAGTTAGAAAGATCTCAAATTAATGATCTAACATTACACCTATAGGAACTGGAGGAAAAGGAACAATCTAAACCTAAAGCTAATGAGAGGAAAGAAATAACTAAAATCAGAGCCGAACTGAATGAAGTAGAGACCCAATAATCCATACAAAAGATCAACAAGACCAAAAGTTGGGACTTTGAAAGCATAAACAAGAGAGATAAACCTCCAGCTAGATGAACAAAACAAAAAAGAGAAGATCCAAATAAGCACAATCAGAAACAAGGATGACATTACAGCCAAACACACGGAAACCGAAAAGATCCTGAGAATATTATGAACACTGGATGCACACGAACTAAAAAATCTAGAGGAAATGGATACATTCATGAAAACATACAACCTCCCCAAATTGAATCACAAAGAAATTGCAACTCTGAACAAATGAATCAGTCATAAAAAACCCTGTGAAT
Organism: Gorilla gorilla gorilla; assembly: GCF_029281585.2. NCBI lineage: Eukaryota > Metazoa > Chordata > Mammalia > Primates > Hominidae > Gorilla > Gorilla gorilla. The sequence continues at coordinate 61,080,139 of NC_073232.2, read as the reverse complement.
CAACTAATGTCCCTGACCAGGTGGATTCACAGCCAAATTATAGCAGAAATACAAAGAAGTCCTACTACCAATTCTACTGACACCATTACAAAAAATTAAGGAGGAACTCCTCTGTAACTCATTCTATGAAGCCAGCATCACCCTGATACCAAAACCTGGCAGATAAACAATGAAAAAAAGAAAAACTACAGACTAATATCCCTGATGAACATAAACACAAAAATCTCCAACCAAACACTAGCAAACCTAATCCACCAGCACATCAAATAGCTATACCATGATCAAGTAGCCTTTATTTCTGGGATGCACAAGTAGTTCAACATGTGCAAATCAATAATGTGATTCACCACATAAACAAAATTAAAAACAAAAACCATGTAATTATGATCATCACCATAGATGCAGAGAAAACTTTTGATAAAATCTAACATCTCTTCATGATAAAAATACTTAAAAAATGAGTCACCAAAGGAACATACCTAAAAATAATAAGAGTCATCTATGACAAACCTATAGCCAACATCATACTGAATGGGCAAAAGCGGGATCAATCCCTTGAGAACTGGAACAAAGCAAGGATGCTCACTTTCACTACTTCTATTCAATATAGTACTGGAAATCTTAGAGCAATCAAAGAAGAGAAAGTAATAAAAGACATCCAAATATGAAAAGCAGTCAAACTATTTCTCTTTGCTGACTATATGTTTCTACATTAAGGAAACCTCAAAGACTCTGCTGAAAGGCTCCTGAAATGGATAAATGACTTCAGTAAAGTTTCAGAATAAAAATTCAACATACAAAAATCAGTAGCATTTCTATAATGTTCAAGCGGAGAGTCAAATCAAGAACACAATCACATTTACAATACCCACAATAAAAATTAAATATCTATGAATACATCTAACAAAGAGGTGAAAGATCTCTGTAATAACTAAACAATATTGCTGAAAGAAATAATAGATGACACACACAATTATAAATTCATTCCACACTCATGGAAGGTAAGAATGAGTATTACTCATAGTCATACTGCCCAAAGCAATTTACAGATTCAATGCTATTCCTGTAAAACTACCAATGCCATTTTTAACAGAAATAGAAAAATAGGATTTTAAAATATAGAACAAAAAATAGCCTGAATAGCTAAAGGAAGGTAAACAAAAAGAAAAAAGCCAGAGGCATCATATTATCCGACTTCAGCTATACAATAAGTCTACAATATCCAAAATAGGATAGTATTAATACAAAAACAGACACATAGACGTATGGAACAGAAAAGAGAACCCAGAAGGAAAGCCGCACACCTATAATCATACAATCTGTGACAAAGTTGACAAAAGTGAATACTGGGTAATGTTCAATATATGGTACTCAAAAACTGGCTAGCCATATGCAGAAGAATGAAACTGGACTCCTACCTTTCACCATATAATAAATTCACTCAATTCACTCCAGATGGATTAAAGATTTAAATGTAATACTTCAAACTATAAAAACCCTAGAAAAAAACCCAAGCAACATCATTTTTGACATTAGGCTAGGAAAACAATTTATGGCTAAATCCTCAAAATCAATTGCAACGAAAGCAAAAATTGACAATTGGGACCTATTTAAATTAAAGAGTTTGCAAAGCAATATAAAAAAATTTTAAAAAGATCAACAGAGTAAATAGACAACCTGCAGAGTGGGAGAAAATATTTGTGAATTCTGCATCTGACAGAGGTCTAATACCCAGAATCTATAAAAAAACTTAAACAAATTTACAAGAAAAAAATAACCCTATTAAAAAGTGGGCAAAGGACATGAAGAGGTACTTCTCAAAAGAAGACATACAAACAGCCAACAAACAAATGACAAAATATTCCATAAAGATTGTTAAGTTCCATTGGATCACATGATAATTTCATTGAATCTGTGACTGGTAAAATTTACAGCTTCAGTAACACCAGATGTAAAATGAAGAATCTATATGTTGGTCAGGTTATCATCAAGACATTATTTTTCTTGTCATAATTACACATACTCTTTTATCATGTATTTTCTTGAGGAAATACATATATGCAAACAAAACAGTAGGTGTTCTTATTTTCTTTTTAAACAATACAATATGAAATATAAATGTACACTAGATGCCACCCAATTTAAGAAATAGAACATTACCGGCAAGGTGTGGTGTCTCACTCCTGTAATCACAACACTTTGGGAGGCTAAGGCTGGAGGATTGCTTGGGGCAAAGAGTTCAACTAGCATGGGCAATGTAGGCAGGCCCTGTCTCTACGAAGAAAATTAAAAAATATAGCTGGGAATGGTGGTGCACACCTCTCGGCAGGAGGATCACATGAGCCCAGAAGTTCAAGGTTACAGTAAGCTATGATTGTGCCACTGCACTCTAGGCAATAGAGCAAGAACCTGTTTCCAAAAAAATAAAAATAATGAAAATATTTGATCTAAAGAAAGGAATATACCATGTTTTCCTTTATTTAGCATATTAATAAAAACAAAGATACACATATTTCAGTTACTGGTATCTTAGAATATCTTGCATATATACAATCTAAGCTTTTTGATCAGGAAAAAAATTTAAAAGAATCTCTTGCATACCTTTTCTTACACTATCCTGAATTTTGTGTTATTACTTGCCATAGTTGATAGACAGACTATAATGTATGCACCCCTAAACAGTATGTAGTTTTTCCTTTTTTAACTTTATGAAAATAACATTATACCCTTGAATTTATACCCAAAAATTCTCATATGAAATATTTTATCCATGCAATTAACAAATTTAATCCAATGGCTATAAAATATAGACTATTATACCAAACAATTGAGGAATTAGAATGATTCTATAATGTCTTTTATTTACTTGTGCTACTTGGATAATTGTTATTTTCCTCCATTTTATTTTACTAAGTGGAGGGCTGGTTTATGTTACCTTTTCATGGTGAGGACAAAATTAAAGGTATCTCAAGGCAAGACTAGGTGTGGGCCTGTAGACAACACTAAAATGAATATAAGGAGAGAGATATGCTAATAAGGGATACCACAATGGGCAAATGCTTTTATTTTTGACCTATGGATGGGAAGGGATACACAGACCTGTAGTGTTAATAGTATCCAAACACAGATATTCTAACATACAAGCATTCAGTAGATAAGATTATCAACTTCCAATTTCTACTAAAAAAAGTTCATATGCTAATCAACCATATCAGTTGCTTCAATTATAAACCTCATTTACAAGTCTTAATAGAAAAGGAATTGATTTTTTTCTGCTTTCAAAGAGAAAATGAGTGAAAACAGACACCCTCTAAAGCATATTCAACACCTACACAACAAACTTTCAAAGGTAGATCTATTTAGCTACCACCATTTACTTGAAGTTAAAATGGTACACGAAAATCTATTGCCTAAATGGTAGTCTTCATTTTATCATTTAAAATTAAGATTCGACTAAAAGATCAATAGAAAAATATTTGATCTAAAGAAAGAAATATACCATGTTTTCTTTTATTTAGCATATTAATAAAAACAATAAAGATACACATGCTTCAGAATGGAAAGAAAGGTGTTTACTTTTAATGGCAGAACATATCAATCACCTCATTATTACATAATATATTATTTAAGGTCAAGTGTAGATGCTCAAGCTTGTAATCCCAAAGCTTTGGGAAGCTGAGGAGAATGACTTGAGCTCAGGAATTTGAGACCACTCTGGGCAACATAACAAGACCCCATCTCTATAAAAAGGAAAATAATGAAAATAAAATTAGTCATGTGTGATAGTGCCCACCTGTAGTCCTAGACCCTTGAGAGACTGAGGCAGAAGGATCACTTGGATGCAGGGTTTTGAGTCTGCAAGGCTGCAGTGAGCTATAATCACGCCACTGTACTCAGGCCTAGGTGACAGAGCAAGACCCTGACTTTTTAAAGGAACTGTATTTGCTTCTATTAAACAGGTCACAAACACTCTCAATAGTTTTTTTCTCAAAGTTCAGATACATGGAACAAGTTTTTAAAATTTCACCATATTGATAAAATTATCCCCTAAATCTATCCAGGGTAATATATTATCCACAATAACATATTTTCATATCTTCTTTCTTTTACTCCTTACTGGTTTTCTACTGCTTCAATAATTTGTTTCTTTTCTCTTTATTCTATCTTGATTCATGTCTAGTTCTTGTTTCCCATGATATCCTCCTTATAATTTTAACCCAGTTCATCCATCTAATCTTCCATTCACTATCTCTCTGCTGTGTAGGAAGCATAACTGTGCTGAGTTCTTGGCTGGACCACTGAAATCAAGTAATGAGTGAATATAAATCAGAATCATGGCTGTAAATAAAAAGAATGTGACCAAATGTCCATTAGCAATGATAGTCTAGTCATATAAAAAATGTGGCTATTTTCAGTTAATAAAACAAAACAAGGAAGAAAAAGTAAAGACAATGTCAGGAACGATTATAAGAATAAGCATGTAACAAGCAAATGGTAGGTTTGCTTCAACCAAATGGTAGGTTTGCTTTCGTTACATGAAAATTTTACCAAATTGTATATATAAAGTCTTCTAAGAACAATATACAAATAACATTTTAGTATATAAATTGGCTCAAGAAAGTCATTTTTCAGGGACTCTAGATTATAGGCTCTTTAAGTCTCTTAAAAACTGTAAATGACCCACAGAAGTTGACTGCCCTAAAGTTTAGATTAAATAAACCATTCAGTGCACAATTCAAATATAAGCTGAACAACCTTAATTGGAATATCTATCCTGTGCGGTTTTCCAGTTTCTGATTTGGTACTCCCCAAGTAGCAATTTCCTATGAATTACCGTTTCCCAACTAAGAGGTACAGAAATTCCCAGTTTCTTTAGGAGGCTGAATATTTTAAAACTTGGCCTTTATTAAGGTTTTCAACAAAGTTCTAATTAAACTACACTTCATTAATGGCTTACCCCCTACCTTAGAATAAGGAGAGCTTTCTTACAATTATTAAAGCTAACCTTCAGAACTGTTGTTAATAACAAGGCTAAGAACAATTTTTAATTTTTTTTAACTTCGTAGTTGTAGGCTAACCAATAGTTAACAAATAATTCACTCATTTTATTGGCATCATCAGTCCTCCTAGCAATATGTTTTTTTTTTAATTTAAAACTTGGTGGGGGAGGCAGTGAGGACTGTACAATTACTAGTCACTGTTTTCCCACTCATTGGTACTATTAGCTTAACAGATAAAACCACAGATAAGAGCCGCAATCAACTTCAGCAGGTTCCCAGAGGCAAGCTCTTGCTTTTTGCTGATTAGCTTCATTCAATTATGTCTTCTTAATTGTTCACGTGCTAAAGCTCATTAAATGAAAAATAATATTCCTTTCCTGTGGGTAGGGCACTTGAGATTTGAAAAATAGCCACTTCATCTCTGCCTCAGAGGCACAAGTAAGTTAATCTGATGGTGTCTGAAAAAGCTCAACAGATTTGTGCAGATAGCCCTGCCCGAGAAGGGACAATAAAATTAATAAAATTGATTGTTAAATCAAGTCAAAAATAAAATTACTCCCAGTATTTTCCTTTAAGATTAATTTTCAGGAAAATTAGACCCAGTTTTTCAGCATTTGATTATGCTCACCTCTGTAATATAATTTTCATTGTAAAAAGATCAGTTATTGCTGTTCCATTACAGATGGGATTGAGGAAAAGTGGAGTAAATTTTTAAATTTTTCTGAAAATAGATTGACAGATTAAAAAGTGTGTCACACAATTTATTTATGAAATATTCTAGAAATGGAGAAGCTAAGTTTCATTCATTAAAATAGATTCATTGAGTACCTACTATGTTCCAGGCCTTTTGCTACACAATGAGGATACAAAAGGTCTTAACTTCAAGAGGTTTATTAGTCTGGTGGAGTAGAAATAATAATCCATTAGCTAATATATACTGGCTATTTACTAAGGACCTATAAAGTACTTGGTTGATATGTGTCACCTTACTTAATCTTTTTAACGATCTTATAACATAGACCATATCATATTTTTTGTTATAGATGAACTAAGGCTTAGAAAAATTATATTGCTTCCTGATATCACATAACTAGCAAATGCTAAAGTTTAGTTTGGAACAAGATATGCATGACCTTGTAGCATTCCTATTTACAGGTACTCCTCAATTTACACAGTTCCTATATGCATACATTTCAGTCACCATGTTTAGTTAAATTAGACCAGTTACCCAGCTCAAGCGATTCTCCCACCTCATCCTTCTAAAGTGCTGGGATTACAGGCAAGAACCACCACACCTGGACGGATGTGCCACAGTTTGTAAAAGAGTTGAGAATGGCTGCTAGCTAGTAGAAAAAAATGGTGATATTATAAACATGGGTATATTTTCAAATGAATTCCAAAAGTTTGAGAAAGTAATCGAATTTTTGTCTGTTTTGTTCTCTGTTATTTCCCAAACACAGATACTCAGTACATACTTTTGTTTTTTTTTAAGGGAATGAAAAAGTCTGACATGATTTTATAAAAAATAAAATTTCAAATTTCAGCTACCACAGTGTATTAACTGTAAGTAATTACATAAGTACAAATTTTGCTCCTTGCTCTTTGGTCCAAAATCATTATGTAAATAACAGGTGTGCTTCATGATCAGTGACCATTGGCATCATCTTTTTAAATGTCTGTCAGTGATTGATCACTACACATCTATTATTCATCACATGCAGACAGAAAAGTGTGCAGTTATGTTGTCTCTTTGTTTCCCATTGATAAACACAAGTGCCATTTCTTAAAAATAAATAATTGAAATAATTGGCCAGAAAAGATAAAAGTACAACATTAAGTAAAACGTGAGTCCAGTGAAAATGGAGCTACAGCAAAATCCCTGTGGGAATACTGACACTGCTGCCATCTGAGGAACTTAAGCTTTGCAGCCAGAACAACTTAGTGCAGAGGAGCTTATTGACATAAATGAAGAAAGTGGATGTGATGAAAAGGATGAAGATGTATCAGGCTAAGTGACGCCAGCAAAAACCCAAACACACAATAAAAAAAAAAAAGACTTACATTAAAGGAACTTACAGAGATACTTAACAATATCGAAAGCATCAAAGCATAAAGTGATGAAAGCTGATCCAAATTTAAGATTATGACAATTTGCCAAGCCATAAAACATTGCCCCCTTCATTGTAAGCCATGTAAGAAGAAATCAATCACTATTCAAACTATTAGTAAACATTTTTTAACAAACAAGTAAACTTTAAGTCTTTAACGTCAATGTAATTAAGAGGGAATTGGCCAGCAAATGTGAAAGTATAGCAAATAAATGAAAATAATGATGCAAAAAATAATAATGTAAGATATGAGTTGAATATAAACAGAGTTACAGAAAGAAAGAACTGACTTTAATTCTTTTATTCCCAGTGTAAATTCCAGGATGTTAAATGAATATGTTTTATAATTTATTTATTTTCCTACACATTTATAAGTGACAGTAAAAGAGTTTCTAATATTTTGAAAAGAAATTAAAGGTTATGGAATAATATTTATTCTTGATTATTAAGATAAACTTGCATGATTTCAGCTGAGATTATCATGTTTATCATCCTTCACTACCATGTAAAGCGAGAAGTGTGGGTATTAACTTATTATCTGTTTGTTTAAAGTGAATGACACACAGCTTAGTGTTACATCAATAGAAAAATATTTAAGAGGGAATGACACTAAAGCAATTTTAAGATAATGCTTCTATTATGTATGTTTCTGTATCATCTTTCTAAACATAATTATGGAAAAGGCATCCCAACTGGTGACATAATTATTGCCAATAATATAATAGTAATGACAATATATTTGTTGGTCAATTAAAAATAACTACATTAGCTTTGGTAAAACTACATTTTTCACTTACATGATTAAAGACACTTATCAGTGCTCCTGTGATCCTACTTTAAGATATACATCTTCATATTAATTTGTAAATGAAATGTGGGAGTTTTTCATAACCAACAGGTTTAAAGCTGGGTGAAGATATGTGAGAGAAATATACAGTTATGTCTGTAAGAATCAGTGATGTGCCATACTTTGTGTTTTGTTGTTATTATTTTCTTGAGACAGGATCTCACTCTGTTGCCCAGCCTGGAGTGCAGTGGCATGATCACAGCTCCATGCGGCCTCTACTTCCCAGGTTCAAGCGATTTTCCCACTTCAGCCTCCCAAGCAGCTGTGACTACAGTTGCATGTGACCACACCCAGCTAATTTCTATTTTTTGTAAAGACACGGTCTGACTATCTGGCCAGGGCTAGTCTTGAACTCTTGGGCTCAAGCGATTCTCCCACCTCATCCTTCTTAAGTGCTGGGATTATAGGCGTAAGCCACCACACCTGGACTGATGTGCCATAATTTGTAAAAGAGTTGAGAATGGCTGCTAGCTAGTGGAAAAAAATGGTGATATTAAAAACATGGGTATATTTTCAAATGAATTCCAAAAGTTTGAGAAAGTAATAGAATTTGTGTCTGTCTTGTTCTCTGTTATTTCCCAAACACAGATACTCAGTACATATTTTTGCTTTTTTTTAAGGAGATGAAAAAGTCTGACATGATTTTATAAAAAATAATTTTGATGTTAGTAATCATTACTCAACATATTTTTGAATAGTCTAAAGGAAATTTCCACTGTTTCAAAGGATCCCACCTTCCATTTCTCTCTCTCTCATCTCCTAGCAATCTACCGTTCATTTATTGTACTCTAGTTGTGCTTATCTTTTTGGTCTTTATCAAACACAACAAACATTCTGAGACCTTAATATTTCTGTTCCCTCTCCCTGGAACACTATTCCTCAAGAAATAAAATTAGGTAATTATTTCAATCAAGCTGGTATTTAAACATCTTCTGCTCAAGGAGGCCTAGCTGATAATCTGTATTTAATGTTCCAGTTTTCCTATACTCTCTCTGAACCCCCATTGGCCATTCTATTTTGTTTTATCCATAGTGCCTATCACCTGTTGGCATATTATATGAACTCTTTGTTTATTAACTTATTTGTTAATTTTATTGTTTATCATTTATGTCTATCAATGGAATGTAGACTCTAAGAGAGCAGGCATATTTGTGTGTGTTATTCATTGATATTTCGAGATTACCAAACAGTGTCTGTCATATAGCAACCATTCTTTTTTTATTTTTTTCTGAGACAGAGTCTTGCTCCCGGGTTCACACCATTCTCCCACCTCAGCCTCCCGAGTAGCTGGGACTACAGGTGCCCAACACACCCGGCTAATTTTTCTATTTTTAATAGAGACGGGCTTTCACCATGTTATCCAGGGTGATCTCGATCTCCTGACCTTGTGATCTGCCTGCCTCAGTCTCCCAAAGTGCTGGGATTACAGGCATGAGCCACTGTGCCCGGCCTGTTCACTACGTAAGAATAAAGAAATATCCCCTTGACATGAAATTCCGTGTATTGGAATAATATATATACCATGGCAATGAGCATTTGTCATTATCTTAGTCAGCAGTATATATTTTCCTAGACAATGAAAAGACTCCCAACTGGCCTTTTGTATGACAAAAAGAACTGCTAATCACTTTCCCAGTTTGGCTTTTATTTATCTCCAGATTAAAGTGTTATTAAGGATTAATTTAATATTATTTTATTCCATTTAGTGAACTTTTAAACAATAAAACACTTTTATCTATGTTGTTTTGCACCCATATGACAATAAAGTGTTATCATGCCCATACTATAAGTAGAAAAACACAGGTAGAAAGAACATAACTGATTTGCTCAAAGTCATATAACTCAGAAGTGACCGAATACATTTGCCTGACTCCAAAACTTGGTCTGATTTTATCATCCCTTGCTGGCTGTCAGATCTGATATATCAGTCCAAAAATTACCTCTTGCTTAAACTGATGTTTTGAATGACTTTTGTAATTTTCTGCGTTCCATCATTTATTAGCGCCAATATATAAATGGTTATTTAGAATACAGAGATTTACACATATTTGGGACCAACATTCCAAAAATGGCTTAAATATTTCTGGCAGCCTAATATTATCTACGGAGAATTATTTTCCTCAAGAACATTAGTGAGATGTGCTATAATAATGGTTGAGCAAAGTAGCACAACACTAGATGCTGTGTAACTCTGGGAACACCTTATTTCCTGCTCTGATAGAGATCTGTTAAAGACCCTCATCTGTTACAGGCAGAGAGAAGAGCAGAGTAAAAGTGCTTTGCCTACCTAAAGGGACTGTTGTAAGAATCTGATGAGTTAAACTGTGTGAAAGCATTTTGCACCCTCTAAATCCATACATTTACATGTGACTTCCCTGTAGGACACAAGCTAACAAACAAACTAGAAACAAACAAACAAAAAAAACCGAGACACAAAAATAAAATATCTTTCTGTTACCTCATTTGGGAAGGGGTCTAAAAACTCAGAAATAATAGTATTTACACGTACATGTAGTTGGTAAACATTCAATGGCGTAAAAAGTAAATTAAAAATAATACCATTAGCAGAGGGGAATGTATTTTTACTTATGCATATATACCCACATATTGGATTTGTCTCTATTTCATCTGTAGGACCCAGCCACTAGCCAAATGCCTGAAGCCCCTAGAACCCCAGTGCCTAGTGTGGTATGCAGAAAATAATGGCCTGTTATATGCCCATTACCTAATTCCAGGAGCCTTGGAATATGTTACCTTACCTGGTAAAAAGGACTTTGTAGATGTGTTTAAAGTTAAGAACCTCCATATGGAAAAACTGTCCCAAATTATCTGGATAGACCCAATCTCATCACATTAGTTTTAAAAATATTAAACCTTCCTTGGCTGTGGTCAGGGAGAGAAATGTGATTGTAGAAGAATGGCAGGCAAATGTAACATTGCTAGTTTTGAAAACAAAAGGAGTCCAGAAGTCAAGGGACGTGGGTGGCCACTATAAGCTAGAAAGATCGAGAAAACTGATTCTCCCCTAGAGCCTCCAGAAAGTAGCATTACCTTGCCAATTTAACCTGATTTTAATCATCAGACCTGTGTCAAGCATGTGACTTAGAGAAGTATAAGATAATACATTTGTGTTGTTTTAAGGCACTAATTTTGTGATAAATTGCTAAGACAGCAATAGATAACTAATACAGCTAGAAAACAATTTTAAAATACATTTTAAAAAGAACTACAACATGCCAATATCTAATGAATAAAACCAAAAATAGGATGAAAAATTAAAATGAAACTTAGAATTTTTCTATATTACATATTTGGGAAATTTGAATTATTTCATAATATTCTGATCTCAAAAATATGAAAAAAGTAGCTTGTCTAGTTATCATTCACCTGAAAGCAACTGTTTTAAACCTGTCATTACAATCTGATAAAAAGTAATATGTCTCATTCAGTCCCAACTACGCTCAACATGACCCAATCTTGTCAGAACCCAATTTGAAGCTTCAAGTATACAGGAATTTACAACGACAATGCTCCATGGAATTTTCAATGACAATCAATGTTCCAAAAAAACTATGACCTACACTTGAGGCTACCCAACGAGAAGCAAATATCATGGCAGCATCTTACATTTGTGAACAAAGTGGTAAATATAGAGCATACAAAACCATGCATGGGTATTTTCTTCTGTTTTTAACAATGGATAATGAATGTCAAAAGTGATACAAACTATCAATATGCAAGTTAAAATTAAATCCATAAAGCACAGCAAAATAAGCATTTGTTCCATTGTAGAGCTCATGTTTCCTTGAGCACTTATTTTCTTTCTTTTCCCTCCTCTCTGCTCCTGTCCCCTCCCCTCCCTCCTTCCCTTCCTTCCTCCTTTCCTTCCTTCCTTCGACTTCCTTCCTGACTTCCATTTTTCTTTTTTCAGCTTTATTAAGGTATAACTGACAAGTAAAAATGAACATATTTAAGGTGTGCAACTTGATTTTTGTATATGCATACACTGTGAAATGATCATCATAATCAAGCTAATTAACATATCCATCACATCCATAACGTACAACATATCTAATGCTGTACATTAGATATACTGTTACCATGCTGTACAATAGATATATGCCACATTTTCCTTATTCATTTATCTGTCCATGGACACTTAAGTTGTATCCATACCATAGCTAGTGTATATAAAGCTGAAATGAAAACTAAAGCAAATATCGATTCAAAACAATTTTATTTCCTTTGAATAAAGACTCAGAAGTGGGATTGCTGAAGCATTTGGTAGTTCCATTTTTAATTGTTAAAGGAATCTTCATATTGTTTTCCATAATGGCTACACCAATTTACATTCCCATCAATATGTCTTCCTTTTTCTCCACTTCCTTCACAAAATTTATATTTTGAAGTTTGATAACAGCCATTCAAACAGGAATGTGGTGATACATTTTTGTGGTTTTGATTTGTATTTCCTGATAATTAATGTCATTAATCTTTCATCTTTCATCTACTTATTGACCTGTCGTCTTTCATCTAGCTGTTCGCCATTTGTACATCTTTGGACTAATGTCCATTTTTGTAAATTTATTTTTCTATTGAGTTTTGTGAACTCCTTATATATTTTTAATATTACCTTTTATCAGACATACAGTTGCAAATATTTTCTGTAGTTTGTCTTTTCAGTCTGTTGATTGTTTCTTTTACTGTGCAGAAGCTTTTTAGTTTGATGCAATTCCACTTCTATACTTTTGTTTTTGTTGCCGGTGCTTTTGCTGTCATATCCAAAAAAATCATTGCCAGAACCAATGATAAGAATCTTTTTCCTGATGGCTTTTTTCTATTAGTTTTACAGTTTCAAGTCTTATGTTTATATCTTTAATCCATTTTAAGTTAATTTTTATTTTTGTATGTGGTATTAAGTAAGAGCTTATCTTCATTTTTCTACATGTGGATATCCAGTTTTCTCAGCACCATTTATTGAAGAAAATACCTTTTCCCCAGTGTGTATTCTTGGTGCCCTTATTGTAGGCTGGTTTACTCTAAGTGCATGGATTTATTTCTGGGCTCTCTGTTTTCTTGCATTAATCTATATGTCTGTTTTTATGCAAATTCCACACTGTTTTGATTAGATTTGTAAATTATTTTGAAATCAGAAAGTGTGATGCCTCTAGCTTGCTTTTCTTGCTCATAATTGGTTTAGCTATTGCTATTTGGAGTTTATTGTGGTTCCATATAAATTTTAGAATTTTTTTTCCTATTTCTGTAAAGAATGCCATTGGAATTTTGATAGGGATTGCATGAACCTGTTGATTCCTTTTGGTTAGCATGGCTACTAAAACAATATTAATTATTTCAATTCATAAACATTTATTTTCCATGGATGGATGTTTTTTCATTTATCTATGCTTTAACATTTTTCCTTGATTCCTCCTCCAAGATGGCCAACTAGATGCAGCCAGGAGAAACATCTCCCACAGAGGGACCACGACATCAGGAAGACGGGTGTACCCCTAGTAAATCTTCAGAGGGAAGGCATTGAGAGCAGATAGAGAGAAGATACAGAAGGTGGGATAAAGGGAGATGAAGCTGGGAATGCTGCATGTGGCTACCACACACCAGGACTCATTCCTGGCTCCCAGCAACTCCTGTGGAAGGGGTGAGTTGAACAGAAAGGAGCAACTCACTCTCACCATGAGCCTCTGGAATCATAGCAGGAGTAGTCTTGTCAGCCACCATGGACACTTGAGTTGGCAGAGAAAGCTACTTAGTGAAGTGGTAGGGACAGAACTCCAGCTGCAGCAGAGCCCATGGGGTTTGGTGCAGGAGCATCTATAGTGGAGAACAGCCAGGGATGCCCATCCCCCTAGGCTTGCTTTGCTCCTATAGTAGACATTAGCCCTAAGGAAAGGGGTGAATGTAGACTCTGTAGAGCAGTCTTGCCCATGAGATGAGCCAGGCCCCCTGAGCACCCTTTGGTGTGCTGTCTTCTCTTTGAGCCCCAGCCTGCCTGTACCTGCTGGCAGTGCACCCCCCAGGCACCTCAAGGGGGCCTGCCTCATTACTCCTGCACTGGTGGACTGCAACTGACTGGGAGAGTGCTCCAGAAGAGCAAACCCTGTGTATACATATAAGACTGCCCATGTCCTCCCCACACTACAGCCTCCCCCATACTGCTTTGCCTGCAGGCACTCACTGCCAGCGATCCCCATACATCTCTTTGCCTGTACATGTGTTTGCAGACAGACCTAGCCTTTCCTTCTCTGACAGTGCATCTGTGTACATGTACCATGCCATGCCATGCCACTATTGCTGGCTTGAGTGTGCCCCATCCTTTCTCCCCCTGTTGCACTGCCATTTTTGTTGGAGCATTGGAGGGCATATAGTTTGCCAGCTCTGCCACCACCAGTGCTCCACTCCTGTGCCAAAACTGCTGGCATGAAACTAAGCACAGAAAACAGTGTATCTACTCCCATCCCTGAGAGGTCACTGCTGTAAGCAAGAATGCTCACAGAGGGTGCACACAGTCCTGCGACCACTAGCGCCCCATCCCTGTGCTAACACCAGCACCAGTACAAATGTGCACACCATTGCCAGCAGGGCCCCCCACCTTCCCAAACCATACTGCCACAGCCACTACTACAAACACCCACATGGAGGCTGTCATCTTCCATGTGGATGGAGGATACTGCTGGTACATGCAAATGTGGACACATCCCACTACGACTGTCCTACAAAATGCTTTGGCTGGGAGTAGCCATTAGAGTGTTGTGACCAGCAGTCTGAGATCACATTGACCCCTCCAGTGCAGCAGGTTCCTAAACTTGATCCACAGGTAATAGCTGGTGTATGATACCAGTCTCCCAGAGTTAGAGCACACAATGCAGAGTGCTGACCTGAGCCTTGGCCATCTGAAGTCTTCCACTAACAAAGCCAGGTGACTGAACACAGCTTATACCACAATCAAACCCTCAAGGTCATAAAATAGAATAAAAGAAAAAAAATCCAAAGGACAGCAGCTTCAAAGATTGAAGGAACACCAGCCCACAAAGGTGAGACAGAACCAGCGCAGGAACTCTGACAACTCAAAAAGCCAGAGTGCCTTCTTTCCTCCAAATGAGCACACTAGCCCTCCAGCAAGAATTCCTAATGAGGCAGAGG
Source organism: Gorilla gorilla gorilla (assembly GCF_029281585.2). Lineage (NCBI taxonomy): Eukaryota > Metazoa > Chordata > Mammalia > Primates > Hominidae > Gorilla > Gorilla gorilla. Next base: position 61,065,026 of record NC_073232.2, on the reverse strand, counting down.
TAGCTGAAATGACAGAAATAGAATTCAGATTATGGATAGGAATAAAAATCATTGAGTTTTGGGAGAATGTTGAAACCAAATCTAAGGAAGCTAAGAATCACAATATTAAGATACAGAAGGTAACAGACAAAATAGCCGGTACAGAAAAACAAACAAACAAACAAAAAACATAAATGACAGGATAGAGCTGAAAAACACTCTACAAGAATTTCATAATGCAATTGTATTAAGAGAAGAACACCAAGCTAAGGAAAGAATCTCAGAGCTCAAAGACTGTTTTTCTTAAATAAGATGGTCAGACAAGAATAAAGAAAAAAGAATAAAAAGGAATGAAGCAAACCTCCAGGAAATATAGGAATATATAAAGAGACCAATATTATGACTCATTGGTGTCCCTGAAAGAGATGAGAAGAAAGCAAGCAACTTGGAAAACATAAGTCAGGATATCATCCATGAGAACTTCCCCAACCTAACCACCAATATTCAAATTCAGAAAATGAAGAGAACTCCCACAAAGTACTTCACAAGAAGATCATCCCCAAGATACATAATCATCAGGTTCTGTAAGGTCAAAATGAAAGAAAAAAATGTTAAAAGTAGCTAGAGAGAAAGGACAGATCACCTACAAAAGGAAGCCCATCAGACTAACAGCAGACCTCTCAGTACAAATCCTACAAGTCAGAAGAGATTTGGGACCTATATTCAATAACCTAAAGAGAAGAAATTCCAGCCAAAGAAATTTATATTTGGCTAAACAAAGCTTCCTAAGTTAAAGGAAATATGATCCTTTTCAGAAAAGCAAATGCTGAGGGATTTTATTACCACCAGACCTGCCTTACAAGAGCTTCTGGAAGCATTAATATGGATGGGAAAGACCATAACCAGCAACCACACAAACTCACTTAAGAACACAGACCAGGGCCGGGCGCGGTGGCTCACGCCTGTAATCCCAGCACTTTGGGAGGCCGAGGCGGGCGGATCATGAGGTCAGGAGATCGAGACCAAGGTGAAACCCCGTCTCTACTAAAAATACAAAAAGTTAGCCGGGCGTAGTGGCGGGCGCCTGTAGTCCCAGCTACTCGGGAGGCTGAGGCAGGAGAATGGCGTGAACCCGGGAGGCGGAGCTTGCAGTGAGCCGAGATCGCGCCACTGCAGTCCAGCCTGGGTGAAAGAGCGAGACTCCGTCTCAAAAAAAAAAAAAAAAAAAAAAAAAAAAAGAACACAGACCAGTAACACTATAAAGCAACCAAACAAGTCAGCATAATAAGTCGACAGCAACAGGATAACAAGATCAAATACACATTAATACTAACCTTGAATGTAAATGAACTAATTTTCCCAATTAAAAGGCACAGAATGTAAGCTGGATAAAGAACCAAAACGCAATTGTATGCTGTCTGCAAGAGACCCATCTGACATGCAGTGATACCCACAGAATCAAATAAAGGAATGGAAAAAAATCTGCAATGCAAAGAGAACACAGAAAAAAAGCAATTATTGCAATCCTAATTTCAGACAAAAAAGATTTTAAACCAATAAAAATAAGAAATGGCAAAGAAGGGCATTATATAATAGAAAAGGGTTCAATTCAACAAGAAGACCTAACTAGCCTATATATACATGCACCTAACACAGAAACATTCAGATTTATAAACCAAGTTCTTAGGGACCTTCGAGGAGACTTAGGCTACTACACAATAATACGGGGAAATTTTGACACCCCCACTGACAGTATTGGACAGATCATTTAAGCAGAAAATTAACAAAAATAATCAGAACATGAACTTAACACTGGACCAAATTGAGCTGCGAAACAGCTACATAACTGTTCACCAAAAAACAACATAATGTACATTCTTCTCATGTACACACAACACATATTCTAACAATGACCACACAGTCAAACATAAAGCAATCCTCAGCAAATGCAAAAGAACCGAGGTCATACCAACCACTCTCTTGGACAACAGCACAATAAACATAGAATTGAAGAACAAGAAAATCAGTCAAAACCATACAATCACACGGAATTTAAACAACCTGTTCCTGAATGACTTTTGGGTAAATAATGAAATTAAGGCAGAAATCAAGAAGTATTTTGAAATTAGTGAGAACAAAGATATAATATACCAGAATCTCTGGGACACAATTAAGGCAGTGTTGAGAGGGAAATTCATAGCACTAAACACCCCCATCAAAAAGTTAGAAAGACCTCAAATTAACAACCTAATATCATAGTTAAAAACTACAGAAGCAAGAGAAAAACAACAACAACAACAAAATAACAACAACAAAAACGAACAAACAAAAAACCCAAAGCTAGCAGAAGATAAAAAATACACCAAATCACAGCTGAACAGAAAGAGACTGAGACATAATACAACCATTCAAAAGATCAATGAAGCCAGGAGTTGACTTTTTGAAAACATTAATACAATAGATAGACCACTGGTTAAACTAAGAAAGAAGAAAACGGAGAAGATCCAAATAAACAGAATCATAAATGAGAAAGGGAATATTACCACTGACCCCACAAAACTACAAATAACCATCAGAGACTACTATGACATCCTCTATGAACATAAACTAGAAAATCTAGAATAAATCGATAAATTCCTACACACATACAGTCTTCCAAGCTGAACCAGGAAGAAATTAAATCCCTGAAGATAACTATAACAAATTCTGAAACTGAATCAGTAATAAACAGCCTGCAAACCAAAAACAGCCCTAGACCAGATGAATTCACTTCTGAATTCTACCAGATGTACAAAGAAGAGTTGGTGCATTCCTACTGAAACGGTTCCCCCAAAATTGAGAAGGGACTTCTCCTCAACCCATTCTATGAGGCCAGTATCATCCTGATAACAAAACCTGGCAGAGACACAACAAAAAAGAGAACTTTAGGCCAATATACTTGATGAACTTTGATGCAAACATCCTTAACAAAATACTACCCAGCTGAATCCAGCACTATATCACGAATCCACCACAATCAATATTCTTTATCCCTGGGATGTAAAGTTTGTTCAATATACAAAAATCAATAAATATAATTTATAAAATAAAGAGAACTAAAGACAAAAACCACATGAACATCTCAATAGATGCAGAAAGACTTTTGAAAAAATTCCGCTTCCCTTCACGTTAAAAACTCTTTACAAATTAGGTATTGAAGGAATATACCTCAAAATAATAAGAGCCATATATTGCAAACCCACAGTCAACATCGGACTGAATGGGCAAAAGCTGGAAGCACTGTCCTTGAAAACCAGCACCAAAAAAATGATTTCTCCACTTGCTATTTCTATTCAACACAGTATTGGAAATTCTGACCAGAGCAATCAGGCAAGAGAAAGAAATAAAAGGCATCCAAATAGGAGGAGAGGAAGTCAAACTAATCCTGTTTGCAGATGAAATGATTCTATATCTAGAAAAGCCCAGTTTCAGCTCAAAAGCTCTGTAAGCTGACAAACAACTTCAGCAAAGTATCAAGGTATAAAAATCAATGTACAAAAATGACTACCATTGCTATACATCAACAACAGCCAAGCTGAGAGACAAATCAGGAATACAATCCCATTCACAATTGCCACAAAAAGAATAAAATACCTAAGAATACAGCTAACCAGAAAGGTGAAAGATCTCTACAATGAGAACTATAAAACACTGCTAAAAGAAATCAGAGATAACAGAAATAAATTTTTTAAAAAATTCTATGCTCATGGATAGGAAGATTCAATATGGCTAAAATGACCATATTGCCCAAAGCAATTTGTAGATAAAATGTTATTCCTATCTAATTAGCAATTACATTATTCCTATCCAATTAGCAATTACATTCTTCACAGAACTAGAAAAAAATCAATTTTAAAATTCATATGGAACCAAAAACATAGCCCAAATAATCAAGGGAATCTTAAGCACAAAGAACAAAGCTGGAGGCATCATGCTACCTGACTTCAAACTATACTACAGGGCTACAGTAACCAAAACAACATGGTATTGGTACAAGAACATATGCATAGACCAACAAAACAAAACAGAGAGTCAAGAAATAAGTCTGTACAGCTACAACCATCTGCTCTTTGAGAAAACTGACAAAAAATAAGTAATGGGGAAACAACTCCCTATTCAATAAATTGTGCTGGGATAACTGGCTAGCCATATGCAGAGATTGAAACTGGACCCTTTCCTTACATCATATACAAAAATCAATTCAAAATGTATTAAATACTTAAATGTAAAACCCAAAACTATAAAAGCACTGGAAGACAACATAGGCAATACTATTCTGAACATAAGATCTGACAAAGATTTCATGGAAAATATGCCAAAAGCAATCACAGCAAAAGAAAAATTGACAAACTAATTGAAAAACTGGTACACTAGTCTCCAGTGAAAGCAACTGCACCTGAAGTTAATGGAGAGAAAGAAGCGGAAAAGGAAGAAGAGGAGGTAAAAGATGAGGGTGCTAAGTTAGACCAAGCTGAAGAGGGAGGATCTGAGAAGGAAGTCTCTAATGAAAAAGAGGAAGGTGAGCAGAAAGAAGGAGAAACAGAGGCTGAAGGTGAAGTAGAGGAAGCCAAAGCTAAAGAGGAAAAGAAAGTTGAGGAAAAGAGTGAGGAAGTGGCCACTAAGGAGGAGTTGGTGGCAGACACTAAGGTGGAAAAGCCAGAAAAAGCCAAGTCTCCTGTGCCAAAATCACCAAAGGAAGAGGCAAAGTCAAGAGCAGAAGTGGGGAAAGGTGAACAGAAAGAGGAAGAAAAGGAAATCGAGGAAGCTCCCAAGGAACAGAAGGTAGAGAAAAAGGAAGAGAAACCAGTGGATGTGCCAGAGAAGAAGAAAGCTGAGTCCCTGGTAAAGGAGGAAGCCATGGAGGAGGCAGTCACCATTACCAAATTGGTAAAGGTGCACTTGGAGAAAGAGACCAAAGAAGAGGGGAAGCCACAGCAACAGGAGAAAGAGAAGGAGAAAGTGGGAGGAAATGGGGAATGAGAAGGAAGGGAGTGATAAAGGTTCCAAGGAATCCAGAAAGAAAGACATATCTGTCAATGGAGAGGTAGAAGGAAAAGAGAAGGGAGAGCAGGAGACCAAGGAAAAAGGCAGTGGGAGGGAAGAGGAGTAAGGCATTGTCACCAATGACCTAGACTTAAGCCCAGCAGATGAAAAGAAGGGGGATGATAAAAATGAAGATAAAGTGGTGGTGACCAAAATAGTAGAAAAAATCACCAGTGAGAGGGAGATGGTGCTAGCAAATACATCACTAAATCTGTAACCATCACTCAAATGGTCGAAGAGCATGAAGAGACCTTTGAGGAGAAACCAGTGTCTACTAAAAGGGTAGAAAATGTCACTTCACATGCCATAATAAAGGAAGTCACCCAGAGTGACTAAGATTTGAGTCCACTGCAAAAGTTTGAGCCATACGACAATTTCAAAATGCATGTGATTGACAGCTTCAAAACAGAACAGATTCTACCATAGGGGCTCCAGACATTGTATTTTACTTTGTGCAATGTGAGGAGACTGCATGCAAGCTCAGTGTGCTCCCCCCTCAGTCTTTGGGGGATTCAAATGCATGATACTGTATGTACCTGGGAAAATTACCAATTTCCTGCACTGTTGGAAGGGGGTCACTCAGGAGGGGAGATGTCTTGAGATGTATTATGTAAAGTACCAACTGAGCCAAAAACAATAAATGAAACACAGAACTCTCTTAGCCTTAAGAAAGCTATATATGAATAATTATGTTTACCACACTGGTGCATTTAAAATGGACTTTTCTTCATGGGAGAACCTCGTTGACATGGACAGTTTGCAATCTTATGTTGATCGATGTGAAATGTCATAGCAGTACTTGCTCAATAAAGGTCATATTGGAAACATAGTCAAAAAATAAATAAACGAAAGAGCTTCTGCACAGCAAAGGAAACCATCAACAAAGTTACCAGACAACCTATAGAATGGGAGAAATTATTTGCAGATTATGTAGCTGACAAAGGTCAATTATCTAGCACCTATAAGGAATTTCAACAAATTTACAGAAAAAAAACAAACAGCCCCACTAAAAAGGGTGAAAAGTACATGAACAGACACTTTTCAAACACAAAAACAAAAAAATACTTGCAGCCAAAAAACGTATTTTAAAAAAGCTCAACATCACTGATCATTAGAGAAACGCAAATAAAAACCACAACAGATAACATCTCACACCAGTCAGAAAACTTTTTATTAAAAAGTCAGAAAGTAGCATATGTTGGCCTGGTTGTGGAGAAGAGGGCTCACTTTTACACCGTTGGTGGGAGTATAATTTAGTTCATCCATTGTAAGAAGCAGTGTGGTAACTCCTCAAAGAGCCAAAAACAGAACTGCCATTTGACCCAGCAATCCCATTACTGGGTATATAGCCAAAGGAATATGACTGATGTATTATAAAGACACATGCCCACATATGTTCATTTCAGTAAATGTGGTACATATGCACCACGGAATTCTATCCAATCATAAAAAGAATGAGACCATGTCCTTTGCGGTAACATGGATGGAGCAAGAGACCATTATTCTATGCAAACTAATACAGGGACAGAAAAACAGAAAACAGAAATACTGCATGTTCTCACTTATAAGTGGGAGCTAAATGATGAAAACACATGGACACAAAGACAGCAACAACCAGACAGTGAGGCCAACCAGAAGGTGGACAGTTAAGACGGAGAGGATCTGAAAAAAGTAGTTATTAGCTACTTTGCTTAGTACACAGGTGATTAAACATTCTGAATATCAAACCCCCATGACATAACTTTACCTATATAACAAACTTGCACATATACCCCTAAACCTAAAAGTTTTTTAAAAAAGAAAAATGTTCTATTTTGCAAAAAGTAAACATTTTCTTTTATTAATATTTTATAATTTTCAGTGTATGTATTTTCCTGTTCGATTAAATATATTTCAAAGTATTTATTCTTATTATTATATAAATAGGATTTTTAAAATTTCCTTTCAGATAATCTATTTTTAGCCTCTACAAATGCCACTTACTTTTATTTAGAGCAACTTTACTAAATTCATGTATTAATTGTAGCATTTTTGGTTGTCATTGAGACTTTTAGGCTTTTCTGCCTATACACTTATATGTCAACTGTAAACAGAGATAACACTACTGTTTCTTGTCTAGTTTGAATGTCTTTCATTTATTTTTATTGTATCATTGTTCTGGCTAGGACTTACAGTGCTATCTTGACTAGAAGTGGCAAGAGCAGGCAATCTTGTCTTGTACAGGATTTTAGAGGAGAGGCTTTTGGGTTTTCCCCATTGATTATTATGTTATCAGTGGGCTTTTCTTATATGGCTATTATTGTGATGAGATAGGTTTTCTCTACACCTATTGTATTGAGAGTTTTTTAAATTAGAAATAGGTATTAAATTTGACAAATATTTTTCCAGAACTTATTGAGACGATCATATGGTTTTTGTGTTTCATTCTGTTTATGTAGTGTATCACATTGAATGACTTATGCATGTTCAACCATCCTTGCACCCCAGGGATAAGTCCTAGTTGGTCATTGTGTACAATTTTTTCAATGTGTTGTTGCATTCAGTTTGCTTGTATTTTATTGAGCATTTCTGAGTCTACATTCATCAAGGTTACTGGCCTGTAGTTTACTTTCTTGTGGATGTCTTTGGTTATCAGGTCGATGCTGGCTACATGAAATGAGTTTGTAAGTGTTCCATCATCTAGATTTTCAAATAGTTTAAGAAATATTACTAATTCTTTGAATGTTTGCTGGAATTCTCCCACAAAGCCACGCAGTGCTGGACTGTTCTTTCTATTTCTTCTTCAATCTTGGTAGGATGTATCTTTCTAGGAATTTATCTATTACTTCGCATTTATCTAATTTGTTGGTGTATATTTATTCATAGCAGTCCCTTAAGGGCTCTTTTTATTTCTGAGACATCTGTTGTAATGTTTCCTCTTTCATATACAGTTTTATTTATTTCAGTCTTCTCTCTCTCTTTGGTTACTCTAGGAAAGGATGTGTCAGTTTTATTTGTCTTTTTCAAAAAACAACTCAGTTTTGTTGACTTTTGAAATAGCATTTTTATCGTTTTTAAAATTTATTTTTTGCCTTAATTAGCATTATTTCCTTCTTTCTGATAATATTTGGGTTAGTATGTATTTTTTTCTGTCTTTGGCTAGTTATTTTTTTAGGTTGTTTATTTGAGATTTTTTTTTTTCTTCCTCAGAAACATCTAATAGGTATTCACAAACAGAAGCCATGTCTCCCGAGGCTGTGAGACAAGATGTTGGATCGCCATGCCATTAACCCCCAGAACCCAGGGCTTATATACTATAGGTAAGGAGAATTGAAGTAATTTGGTCAGAATTTATGGTAAGTGTGTGCTCTTAACAGTAGTAGAGTAAAAATCTTAGAGGCATTCCCAGAACCGAGGTTAATGAAAAGCCAACATGTTGGATTAGCATTTAAGACAGAATTGGTTTAGCCTGTACACTCCACCTCTCTGACCCAGATTTTACAATTTCACATTCTCTCTTCTTCCAAGATGGTCCCTGAGCCTAGAGAGAGGATGTTTGATATTGCACAGCTTTAGCAGTAGTGCATTGGCAATGGAAAACAGATTGGGCCCAGTTGCTATAATGTTCCTTCTCAGAAATACTTTTGCTATATCTCACAACTGTTGGTATGTTTTCTTTTCACTTTTGTCAGGAGATAATTTTTAATTTTTTAAATTTAATCTTGGACCCAATGATTGTTCAAGAGTGTATTGTTTAGCTTCCATGTATTTGTGAATTTTCTTGTTTCTTTACCATTAACTGATTTACACTTTCACTCTATCGTGACCTGAAAAGATACTTGATACAGTTTCTATCATCTTAAAGTTGAGTTGTTTTGTTATCTAATAGGTGATCTATTGTGAAGAGTGTTCCATATGTGCTTGAAAAGAGTGTACAATCTTCTGTTGTTGGGTAGAAAGTTCTGTAGATGTCTGTTAGGTTAATTTGGTCTCTCCTATTGTTCAAGTAAGCTGTTTTCCATTGATTTCTCTGTGGATGTTCTGCCCATTATTAAAAGTGGAATATTAAAATCTTCTAGTATTATTGTGCTGCTATAAATTTCTCCAGTTCTGTCAGTGTTTGCTTTAAATATTTAGATCTGATATTGAGTGCATATACATTTACAATAGTTATATCTTCCTATCGAATTAACCTTTTTATCTTTATGTAATGACCTTCTTTGCCCCTGGAGACAGTTTTTGACATAAAGTCTATTTTGTCTAATGTAAGTATAGCCATTCTGCTTTCTTTTCATTACCATTTGCATAAAATATATATTTTTCCATCCTATCATGTTTAACTATGTGTGTCCTTAAACAGTTGGTGCCAAGTTTTTATTCTTTCAGCCAGTTAATATCGTGTGATTGGGCAGTTTAATCCTTTTACATTTAAAGTAACTATTGATAGGGAAGCATTTACTATTGAAATTTTACTGACTGCTGTTTTTCTTGTTCCTTTACTCTTTTTCTTTCTTGATGTCTTATTTTGTGTTTCTTTTTTTGTTATTGTTGTTGTTTAACAGGCTTTAATTCCTTCCTCCTTTTCTTTTATAACTAGTTTTTTAACTACTGTAGGTAGTAGATTTTCTTTTTTAAGTACTATGGCTATTTTCTGTGTGAATGACATGAGTCTTACATAAAATATAATTATAATAATCTAAAACTGATAACTTCTCTTCCACACAAAAACTTCACATTTTTACCTTGTTCCCATTATAGATTATTGATATCAGAATTTACATATCTTAACATGTGTATCGATCAATGTAATTTTAGTTATACCTATATTTAATACTTTTTTAAATTTTAGATTAGAATTAAAAGTGATTTACCTACCACAACCACAATAATACAGTATTTTTTATTTGCCTCTATAAATATACCATTACCAATGAGTTTTATACTTTTGTATGCTCTTATATTGTTATTTAGCATCCTTTGATTTCAACTTAAAGTACTCCCTTTAGCATTTCTTATATGACAAGTCTAGTGGCAATAAACTCCCTCAGCTTTTGTTTTCTTTAATTTTGTCTTAAGTTTTAAAGGATAATTTTCTGGGTATACTGTTTTGATTGGCAGTTGTGTATTTGTTTGTTTGTTTCCTCATTTTAAATGTATCATCCAACTCCCTTCCGGCCTCCAAAGTTTCTGCTGAAAATCCACCAATGATCATAGGAGGGTTCCCTAACACATAACAAGTTGCTTTTCTTTTGCTGCTTTCAGTGGTCTCTGGGTGTCCAGAGTATGCCAACTCTCATCATTGCCCTAAAACAGGTGAGATACTGATCCTTTTTAGTAGTAACCATAAATGTTGGGGCACTAACTGGATTTTCCAATTTCTTCTCTCCTCAGGGAAAAGCTGGGTGTATAATCTGCTCATGCTGAACTGAGCTGGGGAAAAGAACTATGGCAAATGTTTGCAAGCTCATTCAAACCACAGACTTTTTCAAACTGTTGCTTTGATCTCTGTAGCCTCCATGGGCCTAATGGATGCTGGTCTCCATTAGTTCTCATAGACACCTCAGTTGAAAGCTAGTTCCTCAGATAGCAGCTGGAAAAGTTAAGGGGATAGATATGTAGATAAATTCCTTCCAGACTGAAGCTAGAGGATTGCTTTTATCACTAGAATGAGCAAGTGGGAGAATTTGTGGAAATATCCACATGCCCGTTTAAAATGGCTGCTTTGTTTTCTATAGCCCACACGTAAATAGTGAATGGCAACACCAATAGCTCTCATAGACAGTGAGTTAGAAGCAAGACCTCAGGTAGGAGCTAGAAAACTTAGAATGCTTGATTTGTAGTCTAACTTCTTTCATAGAGAATCTGGGAACTGGGCTTTATTGTTGTAGCTAGTTGGTGAATGGGGAGGTGGAGTGGAGGAGACATGGGAAGAACCCATTTGTTTGGGCATTTTTTCTCAATGTACCTTAGTTTGTCTGTAGTAGCTGGCCACAGTAGTGATGATTCTATTTCCTGAGAAGTGAGAATTGCTGCCAAAGAATGTCTGCCATGGATGAGAATACAAAGAAAGGAAACTAAGAACTCTAAAAGCAGCTACTAGAAACCCTTCACGGAGGACAAGAATTATCTTCTGTTTTGAGATATATGAGAATGATTACAACTCCTTTGAGCAGGCTTCACATACTGCCCAAAGATGCTTCTCTAGTTTGTGTCCTTCTTGCTATCAGAAAGAGAGAAGGAAACTAAATAAAACAAAATAAAAATTTTAGAATTTTGTGCTGTCTTGGACATGGAAGCAATGGGTCAGGATCAAGATTGTGGAAAGATGCCAGTTCGGATGCAGGCTAGAAAAATTGGTATTGTCCTCAACTGGAATCAGCAACCAAAAGCCTAAGTGTATGTGTCTCTGTAGGCTGAAGGGTTTTCAGATATCACAAAAGATAAGAAGTCAAGCTACACTTGTTTGGAAGCATGTGGCAGAGAACACAGATTAATTGTTTAAAGGATGGCCCAAACTTAAGGCCAAGTCACATCAAACCCATCAAAAACCAAAAGTGTGGCAGAATTCCTAACAGAAGGATGAGAGAGGAACAGGTTTATGCAAGAACAGCCTTATAAACCTCTGTCTTCTGTTTCACATTCTGACTATTCTAAAGCTTTTAATGAAGAATTCCCTAGAGTCATAAAACAAAGGCTAAATGGTGAGTGGCTGCAAATAAATACATATAAAAATATAGTGAATTTTTTGAAAAGATATACTAATTTCAGGTGGCTAGAAAGATTTATTAACATAAGTAATAAAGGTCTTTTAGTTGTCAAAGTAACTTATACTTAATATTTATTGCAATTTTAAAAAATTAAAATGCTAAAAATTATTTGTGAAAATGAGTTGTTTTATATGTTTACATTTAATAACAATACTTTTTACATAAAGAAAATACAATAATTACAGCTAAACTAGTCAAAAGATAATTATAAGATTTAAAAATGAGTTTATGTGCAATAAATGTGGTAAACGATAATGTGATATAAAATCTTCTAAATTTAATAATATTCTTGGTAGAGGATTCTGAGGCAAAAATATGATTTTCTCCATATCCCTGCCCACTACCCAATATATGATAACATGTGGCATTATTAAATATGGAAAAATATTAAAGAATGGCAGAAGTAGACTAGAGAGAAGAGAACAAAAGGCATACAGGAAATCCAGGTCCCTGCCCTCAGAGACCTGTCAATTCCTGACATATGTTTATGTTTTGAACATTATGCAAATTTGTCTGCATGACAAATTTATTGTTTCAGGTTAAGAGTAGAAATCAACCCATAGTCCTTACCATTAGAATTGCCTTAGCATAACGATTCAATCAGTAAGAAAATATAATAGACTAAAGGGTAATGGAGATTTTAAAATGTATATTATCTGAATATATTTATTAGAAAAAATATTAGATTGCTCAATAAATCAATGGTAACTTTAAGGTTTTTACTGTCTACTACAAAGAATTTTTATAGACATATGAAGTATGATGGTAAGGAAGAGATACGATGCCATGAGGCCTACTGTGAGCAAGACACTGCTAATCAGGCTATTAGGTTGGTCCAAAAGTAATCACAGTTTTTGTCTTTGAAAGTAATGTCAAAAACTGTGATTACTTTTGCACCAACCTAATACTTCCGCACTTTGGAAAGGCTTTGCCTACATCATTTTGGTTATTGTGAGAAGACTTGCACACATAAGGAATTTTTCAAAATAATATTTTAACTTGAAATACTTTTCTTTGACAAATACAGTAAAAGTGATAGAGCCAAAAAGAGGACTAGGCATAGCCCTGAGGGGATTTCCGAGCAAAAAAATCCGAGGGGATTTGTATGCAAACACTTCGCTCAATAAAAGGAGAGGCCAGGTGTGGTGGCTCACAACTGTAATCCCAGCACTGTGGGAGGCCGAGGTGGCTGGAATGCTTGAGCCCAGGAGTTTAGGACGAGCATGGGCAACATGACAAAACCTTGTCTCTACCAAAAAAAAAAAAAGAAAAAATAGCGGACATGGTGGGGTACACCTATAGTCCAGCCACTTAGAGAGGCTGATGTGGGAGAAACGCTTCAACTCGGGAGTTTGAGACCCACCTGGGCAGTTTAGTGAAACCTCATCACTACAGATAATAATAATAATAATAATTATCTGGGTGTGGTGACACACGCCTATAGTTTCAGCTACTCTGGAGGCTGAGGTGGGAGGATAGATTGAACCCAGGATATCTAGGCTGCAGTGATCTGCGATCATGCCGCTGCACTCCAGCCTGGGTGACAGAGACCCTCTCTTAACAAAATAAAAAATACAAAAAGGAGAAAGTCATCAAACAAAATGATGTGACTTAGTCTGGTAATATTCTTCAAGAAGTCATGATTTATGTTCTCTTACAATTCCGACTTTCACATTGAATTAAATTAAGGGTGTCTTGGCTTGTTTAGTGTAGTTTAGTAAAATACAGTCATTTGTTTTCTACAGCTATTATATTATTCTCCATTAAAAAAAGAAGAAGAAGAAATGAGAAAAAAAAAATCAGTCCCTAGCTAGAAATTTTAAAAGTCAATAACATTTGGGAAATGAAAATATATTCTGAAGTAGTATAATCATACCCAAATTTTTAGACTCTGTACTCAATCTATAAGATGTATGTGAGCAAAATATTATTAGAAGCAACATGAATGATAATCACGCCCTACAAGCCCACGAATAATGTTTCCCTGAAAGGTACAATAAAAAATTATTCAATGTGAAACAAAACATTGACTGCAACAATTATTAAAACTTTTACTACTGAATTGTCAGTATACTCAACATTATGAAGACATTTGGAAAATATAAATGAGCACTACTGTTTTTGTTCATTTTGTAAAAATGAAAATTTTTGGTAATGTCTGACCTGAAGGCAGATATTCATTATAATAGTCAAATATCATAAATACATTTCAAATGTTATGTATTCTACATAAATTACTCAGGAGAGGAACAAGTAGGCTCATAAACTTGCACACAAGTAGAGGAATGTTTCTTAGGAAAAAATTCTGTGTTAAAGATATTCTACACCAATGTCTCAGGAAAAGGCATTTGTAGTATACTGCTCCATTACCTATGCTTCATAAAAAATGCAGCTATCTAATTTAATTTAGCTCTGAACACATTTCTTAGCAGCATAATTTATGTTTTGAGAATATCTCTTAAGAATCATAGCTTGCAATCTATGGTGGTTCAATGAAGAATAATCTGTAAACAAAATCTCCATCTATAAAGAAAGGCCATTAAAGACCATAAAATAACCCATCCTTGACTGATTAATGCTGCTACTGAAAGGGATTTCAGGCTATTAACATCCAGAAAATATACTGCCACTGTGGTTGCATTTATTATAAATCACATAGTTATATGTACTGGTATAAAGCAATGTTTTCTTAACCACCTCCCTCTCCCAAATTAATTTAATAACAAAGATACTTTGAAGAACACTAAATATCTATAGAAAGTAAATGATTCTATTTTTTTCCCTAGAGGAAATGTATGTGAAGGCAGGGCTATTTATAATATATTAGATAGCTAAATATTGGTTTAACACTTTATATGCAGTTCAATTATGTTCATATATTTATGTCATTAAAATAGTTTCTCTAATGTAAAATAAAACATTAAATTCATTTGTATTTCTTGATACTTTTATTAACAATACTGATGGTTTTTCATGGATAAAATAGCCATCAAAAAGTGTTAGTTGTTATCTTTCGGTTCATCTTATTCTGTGAATTTGGTTGTCACTAACTCTTCCTCTTAGGGGATGTGAATATAGCTGTTGAGCTCATACTCTTGGAAGGTAAAGAGGCTTTGTTTACTGGTGCGGATCTCGATTTTTTCAAATATAGTATTTCACCTCAGAAATACTATCTATTAGCTCTTATGCCTTACAAAACTACTGGCTTGGATTTGTCCAATGGTTTTAACCCTTGATCTTGCCTTTAACATGCTTGGAATCTCAAAAATATTTTCTTATATTGTTTAGTACAAGGCACTGTCTAAACAGTTTAGCCACATTATCTCATTCCACTTACACCAATCCCATGAGATAGGTATGTTTTAACCATTTTATAACATAAGCAAAACTCAATTTCAAGAGGTTAACTAATATTTCCAAGATCACATAGCTAGTTTATGGCAGAGGAGGATTCAAACCCAGGACTGTGTTGATTCAAAAATCTATAGAGTTAAATGTGTACTTGTCCTTCTGTAATATCTGAGGCTAGAAAAACAATCCCTGGCTTTTCTCTCCTGTTTTCTATGAATATTCTTAGACTACTTAGTCATTATATATTTTTGTCTTTTCAGTAGAGTTCTGTTTTGCTGTACTAGTTCTTTTGGGTTTCTATAATAATAAAAATAATAATAAAAGGAGAGTAGAAGAATAAGAGTAGATCAGGGAGAAGATATTCTGAAGATAAGTTGGTTTAAAGAGAATGAGTTAATGGATCAGCTTTTGTTTCTGAAGTCAACAAATGACAAAGAAATGAAAAAGGTGTACCCTGGAACAATGCATCTATCTGCTGGTAGTACTTGAGAAATACATACAAAATTCATATTTTTATTTTGTTTCGTTTCATTTTATTGCTTATTTTGGCCAGTGTTATTTGCTTCTTATACTAGTAACATTCCTCCAGCACAGAACAACGTATCTTTGCAAATATTTCATTAAATATATGAATGTCTTAAATACCACAAATGAAAGACATGAGTAACACAATATAGTACACAAAACTCAAAAGGAAATAAACACAGTTTAGCATTTTTTTCTTACAATTGAAAAGATTTTAATAACTGTTGAGTATTTATAATTATCTATGCTAACTCCCATTTTCTTGCCAAGTTATGTGTCTTTAAACGCTATGGAGTCCTCTTGCAAAATTTAACAGAGAAGCAAAGATATGTATCAGTAATATTGATGTTTTTATTTTTTTAAAAAAAAACCTCCCTGATAATTTAAGTGAATTGGATTAGAATAATTAAAACAGAAATGAAGGACACAGAAGTACATATTCTCAATATCATCACCTCTGATTACTTTAGAATTCTGTTAGCATGTGCTGTAAAAATCCTTTTAAAATAAATATTCCCACTATAAGCTTAAGTTTATTCATATCTAGGGAGAATTGTTTTGTTCAGATAATTAGATCAACAGCTGACTCTTTAAGCTGAGATAATGGCCCACTAGCCAATAGGAACCACACATGTTAAGGAGAACAGAATTCAAAGAGTCTGGTCCCTTTTGCACAGGGACAGAACATATGAGGCAGCTACATATCTAGAGAGACAAGAAGATAAATGTAAGAGAGCAACCAAATCAAGATGTAATTACTCTGCATTTAATCAAGGCACCTTAGGGTTAGTCCAGACCTTTTATCCAAAAGAGCTCTGTAAACAGCCTACTAAACCAGCATCATCAGCTTTCTGTATTTCTCATCTGTCTAAGTCAGTCTTCCTTGTTTCCCCATATTCCTACTTGTTTTGTCTTCAAAACTTCCTGAGAGAATGAAGAAAAATGACAAAAAAGAAATTGTATGATTGTATGAATGATTAATATCTCCTCTTTCATGTTGTTCCTCTTCTGTTGTTCAAAGAATATAGAGTGAATAAATACAAAAACAAACACAACACTGAAGTTAATAAATAATAAGGTCCATCTCATTTGTTAAATTTCATTTCTTAAGGTATATGTGTCTTTGAACCTTCTGGTTATTTCTACAAAATAGTTCTAGTGGCTTTGGCAGAGTGGTAGCATAACACATCACTTTTTAAACAGAGTTGAATAATTGTGTAATCCTAAAAGTAAAAGAGGCAAACAATAAAATGAAATGAACAAATGAAATAAAATCAGAAATTCTCAGCTTAACAAAACCACCTTTCTTGTGAGCACCTTTTGTGCATAGTGAAATAAGGGACATATCTCTAAAGCTCTGTACACATATATTTATTAAAATAAATTGAATTAACAATTGGCACTACACAGAGTGGCATGAAAAGGTTCAGTATCTTAACCTCAGCTATTCACTAAGATAAAACGATCACCAACATAAAATCTTTTTTCTTTGCATTGTTAAACTTAAATAAGCGTTTTTTCTCTAAATAAAAGGATTAATTTTTAATTACGTAGACAAATTTTGGATCTAGGTGGGCTGGAGGCATAAATGACACTTTCTTAGAGATATAACCAGCAAAGTCAAGATGGCAACTTTACAGAAAAACATAATCTAAAAGTTTGAAAAACAAACTGCAGAATATATTGTGTGTGGCTCTTTTTATATTCTAAACTATGTTATAAAAATTTTGCCTCGACTTACTTATATAAGAAAAATAAAACTTGTTGCAGAAATATAATTTAGTATTATGTCTTGTGTGACCTAACAATTGGGTAACAATTATACTAAAATGGGACATAATTTATTAATTTACACAGTATAAAACCTATTGGAATAGACTTTGTAAGTTCCAAGCAAGTTTCTTATCGTACCTGGTCAGATTTACTTTGCAATGTCCATCTTAATATTTATGTTTTTAATATTTTTAAAATAAATTTTAAGGCAATAGCATGAATAGATGAATACATAAGATAATAAATGAAACTCAACTCTTTATAACTTAAAAGAGGGTAGGATAAAGAGGCATGGCATAATTTTACATTTTAACTTAAGTAGATGACAATATTTGGGAAAACTAAGGAAATATGGAAGGTTAGACAAAAATACTGATTCAGGGCTAGAAACAATATTTATATTTTACAATGCCCATTTTAGGGAAACATGGCATTGCTATGTTTTTAAAGCACGCTTTAGAGAGTGAAAGTTCACTTTAGAAAGTACAATTTGGAAGGACTTCACTTTCTAAAGTATGCCTTAGAAACACAGCAATGCTATGTTTTTCTAAAATGAAGAGAAAGAAACTTTATCACTCTCGAACAGCAAGGCTTAAAATTTGTAGAGAATGTGAATGAGGAAAAGAAAGACTATTGTTCAGGAAGTTCAATAAATCATATTTGCTGAGTCATTGAGTTATTAAATTCAGCAAATATGATTCACTTTGTGGCATAAGTAACAGGGAAACATGTTCCATCACAATTTCAAGATGAAATATAAAAAGCTTCAGTCTCTCTTTTGTCTCTCTCACACACACATACACACACACACACACTCACACACATACACATATGCACAAGGTAATTGAGGCTAGGGAGGTGAGAGAAATGTAGAGTAGGGTCTCTGACAAATGTGGTGAAGGGTCTCTGTGTACATAATGATTTTTTGAACAATCTGAAGACAATTAAGCAAATTCAGGATAATTTTAACATTTCAGCACATTAACTGGTATTAAAAGGGGAAAAGATTGGCAGAAGCTTTATTCTAATCATGCACCAGAACAACAACAACAACAAAAACACACACACAAAATCAAAGTGGCAAATGGTTTCATTGATTATTGTGAACTATCCTGCACCCACGAGAAAACAACAATCCAAATTTGTTAGCTCCTCAACCTTGAATGAGTTTTCATGAGTATTTTATAAATTAGTGCTATAATGGCAGGAGAAAAGGAACTCCCAGACCACTTCCAAATTTAAAATTATATAGTTTTCCATTGAATAATTAGTTTATTATTTTCTTAATAAAGATAACTGTTTCTTAATAAAACTAATGCTATATAAAGACAAAGTGGATAAAAAAATCATTAGCAAGAGAATTAGTAAACAATGCATAGCAACATACATGCATATGAGCATATATATACACCCATATATGCATATACACTAGACCTATATGTACATCATTGTAATTATATATTAGTATAACAATAAAAATCCTAAAATATCTCAAATGTGGAAATAAAAATGCTGAGCCAACACTAGCCTAGAGGGCTGAGAGGCCAGAAGAGATTTTGAGTTTCACCATCTGTTGGATCATTCAAGCATTTCACAACTTCCTGCCAGTATCAAATCTCCGCTATTTTATTTGTTCCAAGAAATTTTAAAACAAATGAGAGAGGTAAAAGCAGTTGAAAATGCTGAAAGTTTTGTTCACTTTAAGGGGTTATTGTTGAGGCAATATTGCTCATTAAAGGAATTTTAATGGCTTAAAAATTAAAGCTTTTGAAAGTCAAGTACTTTATCCCTTTGGAAGTTTCAGCAATTTAAACTTGAATAATTTTCATGACCAAAATAACTGCAAAACTATAATTTTATATTACAATTGTATTTGTACCATCTGACCTAATTATTAAATGTTTAAACATAATAAACACTAATGAAGTGCTCTGTCACTACAAATAAGCTTCTGGTCAGGGTGCTATTGTCATTCTACTTTCTTCTTGTACTTTTGTTACTTTTCTCGTGCTTGTCCACAGAAATTCCCACCAAGAGCCAAAGTTCCACTTGCATACTCCTGTGTGTGGAACAAGGGTTTGGGATCAAAGAGTCTGCCTTTTCATTCTGGGCTCTGCTACTTATTACCTCTTCCTTGAATCTATATTTTTAATCTAGAGTTCCTAATAGTTGTGATGAGGATCAGATGAGATATAAGGCAGAATTGTGTTTGTCAAATGGCTAATATATGATATGTATAAGATATGCTAAGTACTCAGTAAATGGTAATTGTTTTTGCTATTGCTGATTTGGGCTTGGATTTTAATTTGCTTATTTTTTATTGAATGTTGGACAGGTATTTACCCGTTCACACAATGTTGTCTAAATGTTCATCATACTTTCTAAAGTTAAGGGAAAAAGTACGCTCAAAGGTAGCTATTACCTAAAATAATAACTATACCTCAGCGAGATAATACATGTTATGAATTGAGAATAAACATGCATTAAATAAGTGGTAAAGCGATACAAATTGAGTCCATACAGTAGAAAATAGAAGGGGGTTATTTCTATTGGCAGCCATAAGGCTAGAGTATGTTGGGGCATAATTCTTCTTTACTAGATACAATGTTTTGTATAGAAGTATACTCAGTAGATTTTTTAATTCTGTGTTTCTGGAACTAAACAGAAATGTGTGGAAATTGTAGAATTGGGCAAGAAATGGAATTAGAAGATTCAAGAGTTAATCCAACGGATGTGCATAGATTGAAGAAATAAGTCCAAGAAAATAATAAATGGATTAGAATTTTGCAATCTCTAGTACTCATAGTTTTTCAAAAGCAATATTAATCAATGAAATACATATATGTGCATCCATTCTATGCCAAGAACATCACAGTTACCTTGGTACTTGAGACACAGAGACAAATAAGACACTGTCTATCTCTATAAAAACATCATAGACTTTCATTCTAGTGAGAGAGAAAAACACACATGAACTAGGAATGACAAAATAAGACACATACAAATAACAACATGTGTGAAGCATTTCATATTTACAAAATAAACATAAAATACTGTTCATTTTGTGAAAAACTTTCTCCATTTATCTTGAAATATGTAGTCTTTCTGTCAAATTTTATAATCTATTATTAGGTATAGAAACATAAGTACAGAGATAAGTTTTTCAATAATAAAAATATTGCCAGTGGAAAATGGCGATGGATACTTAGTCTTAATGTCAGTGCCATCACAGGGATTGGTACAGACACTGGTGAACTAAAAATATCACACGGTTTAAAGGCAGAGGACTATATTCAGAAATTGTTGCTGTAGACAACAGCAGGCTCAGCATTACCAAATTATCTCATTTTTTTGAGTAGAAATAAATTTTGATATTTTAATGTGCAAAGCCTTTAAAAATGTGTTCAATTCAAAAAAGTGGCTAAGAAAAAAATTAAAAATAAAGTTTAAAATACCCTCAAAATTATATCTGTGGGTGGAATCAACATTCAGGTTTCTGCTGTTTGATCCTGAACTCAAGGACTTATAAAAGGGAGGCATGAAGAAGAGCTCTGCAAAAACTATAGAAAATTGGAAGATACAGAAAGAACACTGAAGAAAAAGCTACTGTCCTTAGATTTTCTATGGAAAATTAGGTCAGGTATAAAGAACATATTCCTAATCAGATGAGGAACTTTTAAATCAGTGAAATCATAGAACTGCTTCTTTGGAGGCCTTAATTTTTCATCTGTTTGGGGTTATTTAAATGAAGCCATTGCAAGTGTGTCCTATTTTTTCAAAGTATATTTTGTGGACTCCCCAACTGTAATCACAGGATGTTCTTGTTAAAATGCAGATTCCCAGACACCTTTCCAGATACAGAATCAAATATTTTTGGTTGGGTACAGAATTCTGATTTTTTAAAAAAATTACCTCTAGTTAACTTTGATACAAAGTGCATGTTGAGAATTATACCACTGGACTCACAGCCACCAAAGACACTTGTTTAGTTGGCGACTTTGAGACCCAGTCAGACTTATGAGTACCTCGGAATTGGAACCCAAGAGACGTATTTATAACAAGTTTAACTAGGTGACATTAATGTGTCTTCAGCTACATGGAGGCTATATTTTATTGCATTATATATTCTTCCTTCTCGTTACTAATTTCTTTGGATGCCTGCTTTTACAATAAAATTAATAATTTAGAAGCTTATAACTTCTTTGTAAAATGGCATTTCTAGCCTAAATACTTGTTTAAATTTAGCATAAAAAAGAAAACCTAGTTCATAAGCGATATGTCATTAAGGATCACTGTTGTTTATAATGAATTTCATTGTATCTTTAAAAACATGACTTTTTTATTTTTATTTTTTAAATTTTTATTTATTTATTTTTTTAAGTAGAGACTGGATTTCACCATGTTGGCCAGCCTGACTCGAACTCCTGACCTCAGATGATCTACCAGCCTTGGCCTCCCAAAGTGCTGGGATTACAGGCATGAGCCACTGCACCTGGCCTAAAAATATGACTATTTGGTAAACATCACCAGGGTCCTAAGAATATTGTGCAGATTATTTCCAGTGGGATGGTAGCCATTGAGCAACCAATTGATCAAATTTTAAGATCTTGTAAGATCTTGCAAGATGTAAAATGTAGCACTTTCGTAATTACCTAACTTATTTGTGAATCTGCTTTTGAATAATAGTAAAATTGTGTTTTCAAAGCCATCTTACTCAGAAGTAAATTATGTTAATATACAATAAAGAGAACATACACTTTTACTATATGTATATGGGAAATTACTACATCATAAGGTCTTCCATACAGCTAAAATTTTTGTGACCTGGGTACCTGGACTTCAATTGAGTGAGAAAATGAAACTAAGAAAGTTACAGCATTGATGAACAGCATAGTATATACAATATTAACAGTCATTACTATATATTAAAAAGTAGCTTAAAAGAAAAGAAAAGGCCAGGCAGGGTGGCTCATGCCTGTAATCCAAGGTGGGTGGATCACAAGGTCAGGAGTTCAAGACCAACCTGGCCAAGATGGTGAAACCCCAACTCTAAAAATACAAAAAAAAAAAAAAAAAAAATTAGTCAGGCATAGTGGCGGGCACCTATAATCTCAGCTACTTGGGAGGCTGAGGCAGAGAATTTCTTGAACCCGGGAGGCAGAGATTGCACTGAGCTGAGATCGCCACTGCAGTCCATCCTGGGAGACAGAGTGAGACTCCATTCCAAAAAAAAAAAAAAAGAAGAAGAAGAGTAAGAGTAAGAACAGGAGAAAGAAGAGGATATAGACTGGAATAAGAGTCACAGAATGAGAGTATTCAGCCCAACTGTAACTCTGTTTTCAAGATATATTAGAAGCCTGGGGAATTCTTCTATAAATTCTACTTCCCATTTAGCATGTTCTAAAGTTCTTCTGTCATGTCAGTATAATATGAGAAAAGGTAACGTATTTTGATACCTCCTGTTTTCTATAGACAAAGTATGTAGATTAAGTACATAGTATTTGAGGTTGAAATGCATCTATTAAAATGACAGTATAAGTATCTATTTAACTGGAGCAATAAACATACATATCTTTCCTAAAGTGATACTTAGGTTATTACAAATGCCCTATTAGGTTTAGTTATCTTCCTCATTTAAAACACTTTCCACATACAGATAGTAGTAGACTACTAACCTTATGCTGGAACATACATTATGATGTAAAACCGGGGAAATATTTCAGGTAAACTCATTCTCAGCAGTGGTACACGATTATGAAGCTGTGTTTTATCAACATGATTGCTGTGAGCACCAAATAAGAACATGCAAGTAGCTTGGTTAGCATAGTGTATAGCACAGAGTAAGAATATAACAAATGTGAGTTACTAGGATTGTAAAGATTATCATTATTATTGTTTGAATAGTAATCTCTGTATGTAAATAGACACACATATTCTACTAACAGATTTGTGTTATCTACTTGAGTGTGTGTATATATGCGTGTGTGGCTTTGTGGGCACCAATGGAGCAATAATGAGTTTGCTACATGTTATGTATTTCTAGAATCACTAATTATGTTGAAATATTATTACAAAAGTATGTGCCTTAACAAACTAATAAATACTTTGGTGTCTAAATAAGCTCACCATAGAGCAAAATATATGAAGACACACAGAGATAGCTATATATAGAGACAACGGCAGCATGTTATTCCATATGGAAAAAAAATTTGTATCTGCAGATAAAATGGCACTCCAGGAGGATACCAAAGCATCAAATGGATGTTTTCACTAAAAGAAAATTTGTATATGAATTTTTAAAATTTCAGTTCATGATGTTACTCATTAGCTCTATTTTTAACAAAATGTTCCCTTTTGCATAGAGAAAGGAAAGTCAAACACTGATCTTCAATATTAATAGTTAAGAACCTGAAAACATCTTACATTTTATTTTACGGGTTTAATCTAACTTAAAAACAAAATGTTAAATAAAAGACAATGAAATTGAAGACCCCTCCTGGAGAAACTAGTGAGGATACTAATATAGACTCTACCTCCTCAAAAACCTAACTTCAAAGAGATTTTAAAGAAGTCATCAATTCTCTCACATGGCAGACTGGGATAACATCTGTTAATAGAGACTTAAAAAAGTAAGTAATTTAAGGAAGGAGGGTTGATAATTCATTGATTGGGATAAGAGAGGAAATGGCAAGAGAAACAGGTATGGTTTTATAATGACATTGAGATAAGTCTCAAAGGCTGAAGGAAGAATTTAATATAATTATTACACCTAGTGATACTGATGAGAAACACATCGTTTCTCCCTCAGTTTTCTTTTTGTGTGTAATCTTGTAACAGATTGTTCATGTTTTCAGTAAATACTGGGAATGAGGAATGGTGGAATGCAGAGATGTTAAGCAGAGGGATTTGGTCCCACCAAAGGTACTCTAAATTAAATGAGATGTGCTCGCTTTGCAAAAGTGACTTCAAGCTAAGTGCCTAGCTTCCACCATTACTGCTATACTCCACTTCTAACAAAATTATCATCTTTAATTTTCTTGACTGCCGCACTAGAACAATCATAGTGTGGACCAAATTTACATTACTTTTCTAATCCCTATTTCTATTCTTCTAAAGTTCTTAATCTGTGTTCTAAATCTGGGGCTGGGCTTCTAAGAGTAGGTTCACTGATTGTGTTATCCAAGACAGGGGTTGGCAAATTATAGCTCACAGGACAAATCCAACCCACCACCTGATTTTTGTAAGGCTGAAAGGATAAGAATGGTTTCGACATTTTTAAACAGTTGGGGAAAAAATCAAAAAAACAGATATTTCTTAACATGGGAAAATTATATAAAATTTAAATGTCCACAATCTTGTTCCCCTTTTTAAAGATATATTGTTGATTATTTTAACACTACAACAACCAGAGTTAAATCGTTGCAGCAGAGATGACCCGGCCCACAAAAGCCCTAAAGATTTACTTTGTTCTTTACAGAAAAGGTTTGCTGACCCCCAACTCAATAACTTATTTTATATAAACATAAATTTTTCAGGAAAATAATACTGTGAACCTATAATATGATTGTAGCATAATGGGAAAATTAGGCAAAGATTGATAAAATACCAATCTTATTATTATACAGTCACATATCATATAGGAAAAATCTGATACAATCGATTTAGTTTATCAGATGGGAATTCGAGATAAAAAAGATTCTAATATTTCTAGTCTTATAAATGAAACTGAGCCTAAATGAAGCTTTCAGGGGAAATGATCATGTAAGACAAATTACAGGGGTTGGTTTCCAAAACCGATTCTTTTTACTCTTTACTGAAGGTCAAGGATACTGAATGTGCCAGTGCACCTTCAGAAAGCAGCCTGCATCAGCACATTTAAACCACTGAATGGTCTCACCACCTAGTTTCTTGTGAAAGCTGAGCAATACATTTTGTGATAGATACCACTGAGAAAGTTAGGCAGATATTGTTATTAGTAGTATATGACAATCATAATAGTCTAACTTTTACTGTAAAACTCTATTATTTATATGTTTTCTATACATCCTGTAGGATTATCTGTATTTTGCAATAGAATTGCGATGTATAAGAGAAACAGAGGCAGTCTATGTTTCCATTGTCATTCTTAGGGACATATTATCCATACAATGCCTCCTTTTTCCCCTTTACTGAAAAGCTGTGTATAAAACACTCTACCATGCTTTCCTGAAACATAAAAGAAGATTTATTACTATTTTAATAAACAAGTAAGAATAAAAATATCCAATCTCCTAATATTCAATGGAGAAGAATATATATTCTTTTTTAGGAGGACACAAAAATAGCAAGCTTAAGTACATTCTGTTCCCTAAGGTACTGTGTAGGTGGAGAAAATTATTTTTTGTTTAAAATTATATACTTGTAGTTCATTTTAAGTAAGCCCAGTGGACATAAAGCTGATTCATTCACAAATGCAAAATTTTGTTGTAATTATTTGCTTAACCAAAGCAATATTCATCAAAAATGGATTAAGGCTAGGATTATTTCAAGTAAATGAACATATATTGATTAGTGACCTTCCAAACCCCATGCTAGCAACACTAATTACTATTATTAATAAAATACATCCTCTAGTGCATACTAAATGGTTCAATTTATTAAATATGCTGATCTCTGCATACCTCCTCAAGATTATTTTTTAAGAAAAGTTTACTTTGCCTGAGAAAGAAAAGATGAAATATGCAAACACTAAGTTTACTAAAACCATCAAATACAAGCTGCCTTGGAGTCCCGTTGTTCTGAACTGTCTTACCCTCTTAAAATCAGATGTTTTAAGCAGATAACTCAATTTTTCATACAATATAAAATGTCCAAAATCCGTGTAATTCTCTGCCTCTGAATACATAGTCTCTATTTTTCTCATTGTTTTAATCTAAAAGGAACATTATGTTTTCTCTTTTTAAAAGTACACTCCTTTAGCATTGTTTTTACTTCTAAACTCCTTAGATTTTCTCCTCAAATCCCATTTTTCTCTGCACAGTCTCATCCTCCTTTAGCTAGAATCACTCACTGGTGATTAAACAGAGTCACACAGAAAATAATGAATGCAAAAATATGGGCAGGAAGAAAGAGAAGGGAAGAAATATTCTTCAGGAAAGAAAATGAAACAGTATTTGTCAGCGATGTTGTAAAGGGGAAGAAACATTAGAGAAAGGGTGATTGGTTGATAGTGTCAAACGTTGTAAAGAAAGGAAAGAAGAGGTATTTTTTAAATTAGCAAAGTGGAGAATCATTTTTAAACTTTGAGTTAGAGTTATTACTGAGGAATGAGAATTTAAGTTTCCTTTGTGGTTTTCTGTGCTTACTAAATCACCAGCTTTTCTTATAAGGTGAGTGATATTGCGTAAGTAAGAATGAGAGTCTGTGGGGAAGACTGGTGAACATACTTTGATGAAAAAATGGACTGTAAAGGAGTACCATCCCTGTCACAGGAAGTGATATTCTAGTGTCTGAATCGGTGAGGGGGTGTGTGGAGGTCAATGTTGATGCTCTGTGTATCTACTGGAGGAAATTTATGTGTGTGTGTGTTTTTATCTATTGTAAGGGGAAGCCGTGAGATATCAGACCTCCCTGGCTTTTCCTATCTCTGATAAGAAACACTGTAGCTCTAGGGAAGCTGAGCGCTGGAAAGGACCTTGACTTTGATAAATACAATAATTGGTGACAAGATTTAAATTTTGTTTTCCATGAGTTCTGGTGATAGGGCATTCTGGCTTGTTTTATGTCATTTGTCCCAATCCTCTTAACCTCTTAACCTATTCTACAAACTACTTTAAATATTTCTTCTCATTATTCCAAACCCTTGCTGTCAAACATCATTGTAACCTGTATATATGTGTATATATATATATAACCTGTATATATATATAACCTGTATATATATATATAACCTGTATATATATATAACCTGTATATATAGTAACCTGTATATATATTATATTAAATTTGACTAACTTTTTTACATAATACTATCTACTTCATAACATGAAAGGATTAAGTGGATTTTTATAAATAACGTGCATAGAACCATGCTGAGAAAAATATGAATGCTCTAACATTGGTACTGATTGTTATTGTTATTTTTACTGCTAATTCTTAATTAGTAGAGACAAATGTTGACTGAACTATTTCTTTGGCGAGAAATAAATAATGCCATATTTTGGGCTCTTCAAACTGAGTCTCTTCTGGCTTGGAACACTAAACTATATAAATTGACCCTTATTATTTAAAATGTAAGCCACATTAAAAATTCATTTTCTTAATCAAGATGAAGCTAAGATATTTGGTTTCCAAACCATTAAAATTTTTATGAACAATTCTCTGTAAAAGCATTTACCTCTGGTATAGTCGACTACTAGTTATGTACTAATAACTATTACTAGGATCCATTAGCTACCTGCTTTGATCTGTGTTGTCATAAACAAGAAGATTTGGAATCTGTTGATGGTTTATACATTGACAATACAAAATACTATATTTTAAAATGAAATCATATGAAATTAATTTATCAAGATTAACTGTAGTGATTACAAGGAAAGAACAGAGAGTACATGTTTGATACATTAAAAAATCTTTTCAAAAACCAAAGAAAATCATAGGTTTAGATTATAAAGTCATAAGGTGACAAGGCAACTTTTGCTCATGTGGAAATATGTTAATTAGTTTTATAATATTGTTTCTCCATCGAAGTATTTATACATGTGTTTGGCTACTTAAAATAGGGTAAATAAATAAATAAATAAATTATAATGCTCTAAATGAAATTTGGCATATACCATCTCTTAAATTTGCAGTTTATAGTGCAGGAACAAAAAAGAAAAGGGAGGTGTGATGAAAATATTTAGAACCACTTGTCTAGAGTTTAAAAGAATTAGTAGCAAAAATATTACAAAATATAAAACTACTGATTGCCTTGAATTTGTTACCTGATCCCAAGTTACAAACATTAAAACTCTCATAAAGAAACAAAGTCAGACACTTGTTAAAAATAGCAAGACAGATCTTAGTAAGATACTGCAGTAGGGAAGAGAGACTTCAGTGGAAACTGGGTTCAATTCTGATGAAACAAAAGGCAGAAGGCTGTTTAAATGCTGGAATATGCTAAAGTAGGGGTTCCCAATCCCTGGGCCATGGACCAGTATGGGTCTGTGGCCAGTTAGGAACTGGGCTGCATAGCAGGAGGCGAATGGTGAGTGAGCAAGTAAGTAACACTTTGTATTTACAGTGGCTCCCCATCACTGGCATTATTGCCTGAGCTCTACCTCCTGTCAGATAAGCCACAGTATTAGATTCTCATAGTAGTGCAAACCTTATTGTGAACTGTGCATATGAGGGGTCTAGATTGTGTGCTCCTAATGAGAATCTAATGCCTGGTGATCTGTCACTGTTCCCATCACCCAGGTGGGATTGTCTAGTTGCAGGAAAACAAGCTCAGGACTCCCATTGATTCTACATTATGGTGAGTTGTATAATTATTTCATAATATATTACAATGTGATAATAAATTACACAATAAACGTAATGCACGTGAATCGTCCTAAAACCATCCCCCCACCCCACTGGGTCCATAGAAAAATTGTCTTCAGTGAAACTGGTCCCTGGTGCCAAAAAGACTGGGGACCACTGTGCTAAAGCAAAAGTACCAAAGCACTTTGAGGTGGATGCTCAATGTGATTAGCCCAGTTGTGTTTGCTAACTGGCACTTACAGAAATAAAGTCCCTACTTTACCACAGAGACTGGGAAATAGAGGCCCTATATTTCTCAATGGTTACATTTCAAAAGGAGGTCTCCCAGGTCCTTGAGAAAGACATTCCTGAGTTGCAGATACATTTCACAACGACAAGGAATGGACTTACAAGTTTCCTAAAGTAAATTCTCTAAGGAAAGGGAAGTCTGGGACCCATAGCCAATGATATGGTTTGGCTCTGTGTCCCCACCCAAATCTCATTTTGTAGCTTCCATAATTCCCACATGTTGTGGGAGGGACCCAGTGGGAGATGATTGAGTTATGAGGGGGAGACTTTTCCTGCTGTTCCCATGATAGTGAACGGGTCTCCTGAGATCTGATGGTTTTAAGAACGGGAGTTTGCCTGCACAAGCTCTCTCTTTGCCTGCTGCCATCCATGTAAGATGTCATTTGCTCCTCCTTGCCTTCCACCATGATTGTGAGGCTTCCCCAGCCACATGGAACTGCGAGTTCTCTATTAAACTTTTTTCTTTCGTAAATTGCTCAGTCTCAGATATGTCTTTATCAGCAGCTTGAAAACAGACTAATACAGTAAATTGGTACCAGTAGAGTGAAGCTTTGCTGAAAAGATACCTGAAAATGTGGAAACAACTTTGGAACTGGCTAACAGGCAGAGGTTGGAACAGTTTAGAGGGCTCAGAAGAAGAGAGGAAAATGTAGGAAATTTTGGAACTCCCTAGAGACTTGTTGAATAGCCTTGACAAAAATGCTGACAGTGATATGAACAATAACATCCAGGCTGAGGTGGTCTCAGTTAGAGATGAGGAACTTGTTGGAAACTGGAGCAAAGGTGACTTTTGTTGTTTTAGCAAAGAGACTGGCAGCATTTTGCCCCTGCCCTAGAGATTTGTGGAACTTTGAACTTGAGAGAGATGATTTAGGGATATGTGGCAAAATAAATTTCTAAGCAGCAAAGCATTTAAGAGGTGATTTGGGTGCTGTTAAAGGCATTCAGCTTTATAAAGGAGGCAGAACATGAATATTCAGAAATTTTGCAGCCTAATGATGTGATAGAAAAGAAAATCCCATTTTCTGAGAAGAAATTGAAGCAGGAGGCAGAAATTTGCATAAGTAACAAGGAACACAATAGGGGAAATGTCTCCAGGGCCTGTCAGAGGTCTTCACAGCAGGCCCTTACACCACAGGCCTGGAAGACTAGGAGAAAATGGTTTCATGGGCAGGGCTCAAAGTCCCTCTGCTGTGTGCAGCCAGGGACCTGATGCCCTGCTTCCAAGCCACTCCAGCCGTGGGTGAAAGGGGCCAATTTAGAGCTTGAGCCGTGGCTTCAGAGGGTGCAGGCCCTGAGCCTTGGCAGTTTCCACGTGGTGTTGAGCCTGCAAGTGTACAGAAGTCAAGAATTGAGTTTTGGGAACCTCTGCCTAGATTTCAGAAAATATATGGAAATGCCTGGATGTCCAGGCAGAAGTTTGCTGCAGGGGCCCGGCCCTCACGGAGAACCTCTCCTAGGGCAGTGCAGAAGGGAAATGTGGGGTTGAAGTCCCTACACCGAGTCCCTATTGGGGCACCGCCTAGTAGAGCTGTGAGAAAAGGGCCACTGTCCTCCAGACCCCAGAATGGTAGATCCACTGACAGCTTGCACAGTTCACCTGGAAAAGCTGCAGACACTCAATACCAGCCCATGAAAGCAGCTGGGAATGAGACTGTAGCCTGCAAAGCCACAGGGATGGAGCTTCCCAAGACCATGGGAACTCATCTCTTCCATCAGTGTGACCTGGATGTGAGACATTAATTTAAAGGAGATGATTTTGGAGCTTTAAGATTTGACTGCCCCCTGGATTTCCAAATTACATGGGGCCTGTAGCCCCTTTGCTTTGGCAAATTTCTCCCATTTGGAATGGCTGTATTTTCCCAATGACTGTACCCCCATTGTATCTAGGAAGTAAGTAACTTGCTTTTGATTTTACAGGCTCATAGGCAGAAGGCCCTTGCCTTGTCTAGGATAAGACTCTGGACTGTGGACTTTTGAGTTAATGCTGAAATGAGACTCTGGGGGACTCTCGGGAAGGCATATTTGGTTTTGAAATGTGGAAATATGAGATTTGGGAAGTGGAATGGTATGGTTTGGCTGTGTCCCCACCCAAATCTCATCTTGAAGCTCCCATAGTTCCCACGTGTTTTAGGAGGGACCTGGTGGGAGATGATTGAATCATGGGGGCAGATCTTTCCCGTGCTGTTCTCATGATAGTGAATGGGTCTCATGAGATCTGATGGTTTTAAAAATGGAAGTTTGCCTGCACAAACTCTCTCTTTGCCTGCTGCCATCCACATAAGATGTGACGTGCTCCTCGTTGCCTTCCACCACGATTATGAGACTTCCTCAGCCACGTGGAACTGTGAGTTTTCCATTAAACTTCTTTCATTTGTTAATTGTCCAGTCTTGGGTATGTCTTTATCAGCAGTGTGAAAATGGACTAATACAGCCAGGTTTTGGCAGAAACAAACATTAACTTCTTTTAGCAATGTTGATGTTTCTCAGGTAAGCATTTAAGTGGGCTAGGATTGTTAACCTGGGACACAGCCTTGAACTGTTAAAAAGCTGTGCTAGAATTTGTTCAAGTCTCTTAGTGTGGGACATGCACAAAATCACTTATGCTGGGAATCTGCAGTTCTCACAGGCCAAGGTTAAGTCCCAGTCAATAAAAATGCTCGGAGGAGCCTGACTAAAGTCTGGTCAAGGAGAGAGTCTTTGCCATAAGAAACTTAATAATAACTAATATCTCTAGGCTACTATTTGTCATGCAATGAGCTAGTATTTGCAGCTTTTTCTTATTTAATTCTCATATTTCCTCTTGAGGAATATACTAGGATTACTGCCTTTATTTGAAATGTGTAACAGGCTAAGTAATTTTTTCATGAATTATTGCTGTCCTCATTTATTTAAACTGTATTTTCATAAGTTAGCACTAGATACAGGAACCAAGGGAACAGGTGTAGAAGTCCCAAGAAACTGAATGTGTGGGCAAAGCAAAGAATGGCTAAACACACAACATCCACTGAGTTACCATGCACGAGAAGGAGCAGGAAGATGTAGGTCCCCTGTTGGCCTTATATTCTTCCCACATAAATTATAGATTAACATATTTCCTGATTTTTTGAGGTTTCCAGAGATCTACCAACTTGATCTTTCATGTGAGTTTGTCTTATTCTGGATTTTCAGTGACTTTTCCTCTCACTTTATTGTCTCTAAAATCACAGAAACCCTGTTTACCACAATTATTTTCTTAAATTTATTTCTACAGGTCTTTAGTTAAAAGTTACAGGGAAGCAGACAAACCTTAAACTTGATAATACATGGGAAATAATGTTACTGGTATCTTAGAAGTCACGCCAGTAATTCATCTAAATTTAAGCGTCAATTGAAATACGGATGCAAAATTATTATACGTGATTAATTACTTTAGGTCTTTCATCAGTTTATGGTAGAGTAACCAAATTGCCCTTGATGCCTCTCATGTGTCAAGTATTGTTTTGGGTGCAAAGGATAGATCAATAATATGACATGGTTCTTGAGTCAGTTTGGTTATGACCGGAGTTGGTGAGAATGTTAGACTCACATTCATGAGTGGATTTGATAAATACAGTGTGGCTGACATGATGTCTGCTCTCACCAAGACTTCCATTTCAGTTCTTTGACTTCTCCTTTGCTTTCATTAGGAATGGCCTATATTGGGTACACCAAAAATTTACACTCATTAGTGAGCACTTCTGCTACTTTAAAAGAGAAGCTCAAACAGGAAAGAATGCACACACACACACACACACAATTTTTTCGTATGAGATTCAAAATTCCTAGAAAGCTTATGCCAAAATTATCAAATTTGTTGAATTCTCAAAATTGCTAAATTTCTGAATAACGTTCATCTAGCTACAGTACTTATTATTCCACCTGAAGAAAGCATATGCTTCAACACAAAAAACAATTTGAGTGCAAAACTATTAAGTAAAACTCTGAGAAAACATCATTTTTGTACCTGGCAATAAGGCAATTACTTAAAAAAAGTTAGCTAATATTTGTGAGTGTTACATTTAAATAAACATTAAATAACTTTGTAGAAGTATTTTTAAAAAGAAAGAAAGGAAGAAATGTAATAACCTAGAATTCAAGAGAAGATAAGCAAAATGTTATTTGACAGAATCCAGAAGCACATGAAAAAGTTAATTCCCCATGATCAAGAAGGCTATATTCCTGGGAAGCAAAGTTGGTTCAACATATGCAAATCAATAAATTTGATTCACCTCATACACAAAACAAAACTGAATAACCATATCATTATTTCAACAGACTCAGATAAATCTTTTGATAAAATTCAACATCCCTTTATGATAAAAACCTACAACAAACTAGGCATTAAACATACCTCAAAATGATAGGAGCCATGTGTGACAAATCTAGAGCAAAATCATACTGAATGTACAAAATCTGGAAGCATACCCCTTGGGAACTGGAGCAAGACAATAACGCCCACTTTCACCATTCCTATTCAACATAGTACTGGAAGTTCTAGACAGAGCAATCAGGCAAAAGAAAAAAATACAAGGCATCTAAATAGGAAAAAAGGCAGTCAAATTAACTCTCTTTGGTGCTGATATAATTCTATACCTAGAAAACTGTAAAGACTCTTCGAAAAGGCTCCTAGAATTGATTAGCAAATGCAGTAAAGTTTCAGGATCCAAAATCCATACACAAAAATCAGAAGCATTTCTATACACCAATAATGTTCAAGTTGGGAGCCAAATTAAGATCAAAAACCCATTTACAATAGCCACAATAAAAATTAAGTAGGAATGCATCCAACAAAGGAGATGAAAGATTTCTAGAAGGAGAATTACAAAATACTGCTGAATGAAATCATAGATGAAACAAATGGGAAAATGTTCCATGCTCATGAACTGGATCTACCAACTACGTTTTTCCCAGAACTAGAAGAAAGTCTTCTAAAATTCATATGGAACTAGAAAAGAGCTTGAATAGCTAAAGCAATCCTAAGTGAAGAGAAGAAAGCTGGAGGCATCACATTACCTGTTTTCAAATTGTATATAAGGCTACTTTAACTAAAACAGCATGGTATTGTCACAAAAACAAACACATAGAACAATGAAACAGAATAGAAAACAGAAATAAGGCTGCATACTTACAACCATTTGATCTTCAACAGAGTCGACAAAAATTAGCAATGGAGAAAGGACTTTCTATTCAATAAATGGTGCTAGTTTAACTGGCTAGCCATATGCAGAAGAATGAAACTGCACCCTTGCCTTTCATCGCAGGCAAAAATTGTCTTAAGATGAATATAAGACCTGAAACTATAAAAGTGCTAGAAGAAAACCTAGGACATGGCATTCTGGACATCAGCCTTGGCTAAGAATTTATGAGTAAGTCCTCAAAAGTAATTGCAAAAACAAAAATTACAAAAAATAAAAATGGACAGTTGGGACCCTAAAGAGCTTCTGAACCTCAAAATAAACTATCAACAGAGTAAACAGATAAGCTATGGAATGGAAGGAAATATTCATAAATTATGCAACTTACAGAAGTCTAATATCCGGAGCCTCTAAGGAACTTAAACAATTCAAAAGTGAAAAAACAAATAAGCTCATTGAAAAGTGAGCAGAGGACATGAAGAGACAGTTCTCAAAGGAAGACTTATAAGCAGCCAACAAACAAATGACAAACGCTCTACCACTAAGTATCAGAGAAATACAAATCAAAACAAATATGAGATACTGTCTCACACCAATCAGAATGTTATTATTAAAAAGTCAAAAAATAACAGATGTTGATGATATACTTTGAATATATGTCCCCACAATATCTCATGTAAAATTGTAATCCCCGATGTTGGAGGTGGGACCTGCTTGGAGGTGTTTGGGTTATGGAGGCTGATTCCTCATGGCTTGGTGCTGTCCTCATGACAGTGAGTGAGTTCTCATAAGATCTGATCATTTATCATTTAAAACGTGTGGCACTTCCCCACCTCTCTCTTGCTTCCACTCTGCCATGTGAGATCCTTGCTCCAGCTTTACCTTTCACCTGAGGCCTCCCTAGAAGCTGAGTAGATGCTGGTGCTGTGCTTCCTGTACAGCCTGCAGAACAATTAGCCAATTAAATCTCTCTTTTTAAAAAAATTACCCAATGTCAGGTATTTATTTATAGTAATACAAGAACAGCCTAACACAGTTGGTGAGGCTGTGGAGAAAAGGGAATGGTTATACCCTCTGGGTTTGAATGTAAATTAGTTCAGCCTCTGTGGAAAGCAGTTTGGAGATTTCCCAAAGAACTCAGAACTACCATTAGACCCAGCATTTACGTTACTAGGGATACACACAAAGGAAAATGAATCATCCTACAAAAAAGGGACACATTAATTTGTGTGTTCCATCATAGCACTATGCACAAAAGCCAAGTGTATTAGTCTGTTTTCACACTGCTATAAAGTACTGCCTGAGACTGGGTAATTTATAAATGAAAAAGGTTTAATTAACTCACAATTCAGCATAGCTGGGGAGGCTTCAGGAAACTTACAATTATGGTAGAAGACAAATGGGAAGCGAGGCACCTTTTTCATAAGGAGGCAGGAAGGAGAATGAACTCAGGAGGAACCACCATACACTTATAAAACCATCAGGTCTCATGAGAACTCACACACTTCGCGAGAACAGCATAGGGGAAACCGCCCCCGTGATTCAACTACCTTCACCCGGTCTCTCCCTTGACACGTGGGGATTAAGAGGATTACAATTCAAAACGAGATTTTGGATGGGGACACAGCCAAACCTTATCATCAAGACATGGAATCAACCTAAGTGTCCGTAGATTGGATAAAGAAAATGCAGTACATATACACCATGGAATACTACACAGCCATAAAACAAGAATGAAATCATGTTCCTTACAGCAACATGGATGCAGCTGGAGACCATTATCCTAAGCAAATTAACACAGGAAGAGAAAAACCAAATATTACATGTTCTCACTTACAAGTGGGAGTTAATCATTGGGTACACATGGACATAAATGTGGGAACACTAGCACTGGGAACTACTATAGAGGGAAGAGTAGGAGTGGGTCAAGGTCTGAAAAAATACCTGTTAGGTACTATGCTCACTATCTGGGTGATGGGATCAATCATACCCCAAAACTCAGTGTCACACAATATACCATGTCTCTAACATGCACATGTGTCCCCTGAATCTAAAACAACAGTTGAAAGCATAAAACATAAAATAAAATAAATCTTCAATTGGCATGATAAATGTTAAAAATTAAACATCAAGGGAAACTGTGTGAGGAACATATGGGGATACTCTGTATTACCTTGGCAACATTTCAGCAAACTTAAATTTATTTCAAAATAAAAATTCATATTAAAATTACCCCTGCTAAAATTTTAATTAACAATATTTATAACTTTAAAAAGGAAATTAAATGTGTTTCAAGAATAAGGGGACACTGACATCCTTCTTCTTCCATTCTGAAGAAGATCATAAAACATAAGCACTTGCACCTGCCCCAAGACTGGATCAAAAGGTGAACACACAGATCTATTAATCACTCATCTAAAATTCTCAAACGCTAAGATATTCCATAGACTCTAAAGTCAGACCTGAATACTACCTCAAAGGACTTGAACAAGAAGTTCCAAGAAAAAAATAGCAACAGTAGTTTTAGGAGGAAATGTGCATAATTAATAGGTCAACAAGGATAGGTAAGAGACAGATAGCCTGAATTCCCACTAATGGGAATATTAAAAAGAAACAATGAAAGAAAAGTATATACTTACCTGTACAAATGAAATTGTAAACTAAAGAGAATTCCAGTTTAGCAGATTAAAGCTGAAGTCTTGACTCGAATTTCCATTTGGTCTAAAACCATAATGGAATACGGAGACTGAAAAAAAGCCCCAGTAAATGAGACACATTTCTGTGGAAGGAGTTAAATGATTTTATTTTTTTCAACAGAGTAACCTGAAGAAGGCAGCCTGCATAATCCTGAAGGTCAGGGAGTAAATTAAAGAGTAAAGGGGCATCCACTGGAGATTTTCTTCTGAATGCCTTGGGTTTTAAGTATATCCTTTTGTGAGATGCAAGGGATGTTGGGTTGTAGGCAGAGCTTGAAATCTTTCCCTTCTTATTTTCTAGTTCTTTTCAGAAGTTGCCCTAATCATTTAGAAAGGAGATTTGCATGAACCTGAAAGTTGCAGAGTTTGCTTTGTAAAGAATAAGAAACACTAGTGTCAAAGATCAAATAAAGAAGGCTGGTTGCTTTACCCATTATTCAGGCAGAGAAGGAAAACAGTGAACTGTGTGGGCCATGTCTAGGTTCAAGGAGGAGACAGGTGAAAGCCCAGAGTACCTAACAGTGGAGAATTTCTGGACACTGGAGGAAAAAAGGTTTGATGTGAAGAAGATTCAAAAAGTAAAATGAAAAGGAAACAGTGTAACTATGTCCTCCCCACACAAACACTGGCTCACTGAGGGAAATGGGAGTCTTCGTGATCTCCAAGGTTTCAGAAAATATAAAGTATCTACCTGTAAATCAATTACGCCCCTAACCCAATGCTAACGAATGTACTTTCTATGGAGAGATCTCTCTGCAATAACCATGGAGAACTGAAAAACTAAACCTAAATCATAAGAAGAGTTTAGGCACATATTAGGAGTGTTTTAGAGACAATGTCTTTTGACAGCATGGTTGTACACAAATCAGCCAGAACTTTTCATGACCCCATGCATTAGCTGATATGCCAAGATGTCCATGCACCAGCCATGAATCTCCTTCTGGCCACTGGAGCCAATCCTTATCTTCATAAATACCTTCCATTACTTTCAGGTTTCTTGTGTCCATAGCCAAATGACTGAATTAAACTCTGAAAAACTTGTATTAGGAGCAACCTTGATTCTTACCAAAAACAATACTGCATTTCAAGAAGATGAAACTTTTTATAAGGTAAATTATAAAATCTTGTACTGCTTTCTATACTTGTATCAGGAGCACCCTTGATTCTTACCAAAAACAATACTGCATTTCAAGAGGATGAAACTTTTTATAAGGTAAATTATAAAATATTGCACTGCTTTCTATACTTACAAATATTTTGCATATGTCATTATAGCAAATGACAATTTTTAGAAATAATTAAAGTCTCAAAGTGTTCCTTTCTTGAAGTCTGCAGCAGTTACAATTTGTTGTAACTATGAAAACTGAATATTTTATTCATTTTAATTATTGGAGGTCATATAAGTCTCTGCACTTACTGTATTTTATCTAAAACATGTATTTTCATTTGTGAAATGGAGAATTATTTCTTTATTAATCTAAGCATGTCTATGCTTTTAGAATATGAGGCAGGCTCTGCAATTTTCTTACAAGACGCTAAAGAGAATGGAAAGCAAAATCAACAAAAGGAAAAGAGACTGAAAAAAAATTATACATATTGTTTACAACTTTGGTGATAACAAGAGTTACTTTTAAAGATGCTTGTGCATATACACTACCTTCCAACTGTTTCAGATGTAAATATATTAAAACAAGCA
Source organism: Gorilla gorilla gorilla (assembly GCF_029281585.2). Taxonomy (NCBI): domain Eukaryota; kingdom Metazoa; phylum Chordata; class Mammalia; order Primates; family Hominidae; genus Gorilla; species Gorilla gorilla. The sequence continues at coordinate 61,026,229 of NC_073232.2, read as the reverse complement.
TTTTAACCTCAGATAAATAAAAAAGACACATAGTTAGGCATCTTTACAATTATAAACTGCTGCTTATTCTTATCCATGCTCCTAAAATGCCTTATAATATCTGCTGTCACTGCCTTGGATTATAAGCCCAAAACAGAGTTTTCTTTTTTTAATAGATAATATTATAAAGGTGATTTTCTAAGTGTACACGGCCTCTTTAGGAAGATAGCAGTAAGGCTCAGATGTATGATTTATAGAGCAGAGCTTTTAAGCCATAAACTCATCATTGATGTCTTACAGCCAGATTTAATTACCTTCCTGAATTTTGATTATTTTTTCCTTGCTTTAAACAAATCACACATAAAAGTATGCCTACATGATATATAGTTTTTCTTGTTTTTGAAATGTATACAAATAGTCTCCTATAAATAAATAAATAATTTATTCATTCCTGGACTTGCTTTCTTGACTCAGTCAAGTCAAAGCTAAAATGAAAGCGATTATTTTAGAGACCTATATAAAATACATGCTTATTTAGCTGAGATTTGCTTCAAAAACTCGAGTAAAATAAAGAACTCCATGTAAAAATGGTGACATTCGTGTTTAATTTGCCTTAATTCATCTCATATATGTATATATATATATACGCACACATAATTTCATACACTGTGTAATTTTACAATCTGTACTGTCACCAAAATTTACCTATTTTATCTTGTATTCTACCAGAGTTCTATTACATGGAAATTGTGAAGTTCACAGTAATATAACTGCTCTAAGTTGTTAATCACATATAATACATTAAGCATTGTATTGGGTAATTGGCATTCTTTTATCTCTTTTAATTTAATGAAAATTGTATTAGTTAGGATAGGCAATAATGTGTTATGGTAACAAATATAAAACATCAGAAGCCTAAAATAACAAAAATTATATATTGTTATTCACTCTCAATGTCCAAATTGTTCTGCTATTATACTCACTCAAGGATGTAGGTTGACAGAGCTAATAATGAGACACTCAAAAGAGGGAAGAAAAACATCATAAATGATACACTGGATCTTATATTTATCATTCAGAGGTGACCTCCACGAGTTCACTTTTAATCACAAATATTATGGTCATGTATGACTTGAAAAACAAAAACACAGAAGTATAATCCTGTCATGTGTCTGCAAAGAAAACGAGAAATATTTGGTAACAGGAATAATGACTAACCTCTCTCAAAAAAAAATTACAAGACAGCCACTATCATCATTTGTGAAGTAAAGAAACAGAAGCTCAAAAAAGTAAGTAACGTTAATAATTGACGTGAAGTCATTAATCCAGTAATACTAAAAACTGAATACTAATCCATTTCTAAAACCTTTATTTTTTCCTAGTATTAATATTTTAATTGGAACTTAAAGGTAAAGCATTAGACTAATCGTCAACAGTTTATGATGCACTATCACCATTAGCAAATGAATGGCGCTTTTCTTAATGGTATTTATTTGTACAGTGCAATGAATATTAAAAATTTGCTTAAACCAAGAATTAGAGTATTACCAACTATATTCATCTGCATGTCTCTATTCTCCCATTCCCCTGTCTCTTTACCCTCAGAGATAATCACTTTCCCATACGCCAGACAAGAGCCAATCTTGCAAGCAGATGTTTCTAAGTGCAGCAGTCTCAGGTCTCTTTTCTGCATACTGTAAAACTAAATTGTATTTAATTTGCATATATCACATTTTCCTTCCTAATATGAATTTATAAATGTCATGAATGATGTTGACAAACTATGAAACAATTTCATATAAATACATTTTCTAGAAGCCACATATAATAGCAAATGAAGTGGATTTAAGATTTTAGGTTAGGTCTCTGAAACGTACAAACAGAAAGAAGGGGAAAGAGCAGAATTGAAAGAAGAACATGGGCAGGAGGTCACGTCACCAGCATAGCATTCCCAGTCAGCTTTCTAGAGCTAATGACTGATATGACAGAAGAGGCAAACAATCCCAAATCTATAAAATATAATATTGTTAAATTCTTTATTTTTATAACTTATAAATAAGAACATTAATTTCCAATATACCATTGCCCTATTATTTTCTAGTACTAGAAAACACAACAAAATTTTCAAATGCTTTACACAACGTCATATCAAGGCAAACTATGGCCATATTGAGACATACTCATGATGGAATATAAGTAAACAAGATGTCAGTAAGTTGTGATTCTTCCAAGTATATAAAAGCCTTTCAAACTTTTATGGCATAGCATACCTTCTTTTCTTTTTTGAGCTAAAATTTTCTACTCTGTATCACTATATCTATTCCTCTGTCTGTCCTACTCCTAGTCAAGACTCAACTAAGAATCAATCTTTAAAAAAAAAAAACAATTTAGGGAGGCTAGCTGAAGAATGATTTAGTTACCTATTTTGAGCTCCCATCATCTTCTTGGAACACTATTTTGATAGATATATGAGTTTTCTTGTCAGTATCCCTCACTATGCTGTAAAATCTATAAGAGAGATGTTAGTTTTCTATCACTATTGTAACAATCACCACAGACTTAAAATAACACAAATTTGTTACCTTATAGTTCTGTGAGTCATCAGTCTCATTAGCCTAAAATCGAGGTGTGGACAGGACTATATCCCTTCTGTAGGTCAAAAGGAAAATCCATTTATTTGTCTGCTCTGGCTTCTGGAGACAGCCCTGTTCCTTGACTCATGGTTCTTCTTCAATTTTATCAGTTAATAACAGTTAATTGAGTACTACTCACATCACATCACGCACTTATTCCATAGTCACATTTCCCTCAGACTTTGAGCTTATCTGCTTTACTCTTTCATTTTCAAGGACTCTAATTATTGTATCGAGCTTTCCTGTATATTCCAAAATAATCTTTTCAGGTCAGCTGACTGGCGAATTTTATCTTCAATAAATTCTCATTTGCTATGTAATGTAACATATTTGCGAGTTCCAGAAATTAGGACATAGAAATAATTGGGGAGTTATTATTCTGCTTATCCCAAGGGGCATAAAAATTATCCAGTGTTTTTAATGAGCTCAATAAATATGGTATTTATCAATCTGAAACAATCAAGTTTCAGAACATACTTGTCTGAATCTATTTGGTACTGTGGACAGCATGAGCGATTTTAAATGTTAGAACATCTGAAACAGATGAAGACCTTTTATGTGGACAATACTCAGATCTACTTGACTAATTAGTACAGTCTCTTAAAATAATTCCTTTAGATTAATTCCTTCAGATAACAGATGAGGAAATTGTATCCCAGACAGACACCGTGATTTTCTCTATGTCCTTCATGGAAACAGGGAGACTCCCCCCTCCACCCTGTGTCACATTTTGTAACTCACACAACATAAAAGATCTGCTTGAACCCTGATGACTCATGGTCTCATGAAAAAAAAGATCTTTATTTTCAGCTTCTTGTAACTATGTATTTTAGACATATACATTATGAGACTGGATTGGGGTACCAATCTCAGAGAGAAAGTATGTATTTTACCTTTACATTTTTTTATTTGATTACAATCTAGTAAACAAGTTAAAGAAAGAAACCCATGGCCTCCCAAATAATTGACAGACATTTACAATTAAGATTATTCTTTCAAAATTCAAGTTTTGAATTTGAGGTAAAAAATATCCCTTCAGAAATCTCCCACATTTTTGCTGTATCTACAGTATATCTCATTATACTCAGTTAAGTCATTCAGTAATAACTAAAATCCTAAAGTACTTCGCCAAAAATTTAACCAGATAAAAACAATTTTAAAAAGTAGCTAATGAATTTAAGATAGTGCCTGGCTTCCATTTTTTACACTTGTCAACTAGCCTTTTATTGTTTAATTTTTATTTATTTCTCAAAGAACTAAATTAGATCTACCATTTGATCCAGCAATTCCACTACTAGGTATCTACTCAAAGAAAAAGAAATCATTATATAAAAAAGACACATACACATGCACATTTATTTGCAACACAATTCACGACTGCAAAGATATGGAATCAGTCTAAGTGTCCATCAACCAATGAGTGGATAAAGAAAACATGGTATATAGACACCACAGAATACCACTCAGCTATAAAAAATAATGAAAATATGTTTTTTTTGCAGCAACTTGGATGGAACTGGAGGCCATTATTCTAAGTGAAGTAAGTCAGGAATATAAAACTAAATACTTCAAGTTCTCACTTGTAAGTGGAAGCTAAACTATGGGTACACAATGATATACAGAGTGATATAATAAACAATAGCCTACCTTAACAAGCCACTGTCCCTTTAATTTTATCTCCTGTATCCCATAAAAAGGACGTAAAATTCACAGGTGAGTACTACTCTTAATATCTCCAAAATTAATAGCTGTGCCTGATGTTTTATTATAGAATTGAAATTCCAAATATATGCTTATAAATGATAAATCCAAATTTGTTACATTGTACACATGTTGCCACTTTGAAAGTTAATATTATTTTCAACTTCCAAAGTTTGTAATAATATCTAAAGAGATTCAGACAAACATGACCTCAGAAGAATCTATGAGGAGGCATACATATTCTTTAGCCCTAGATATATAAAATCTTATTTGGTCAGAGAGTTAAGAGTTATAAACTATTTCTTGAAGCCGAGTCTAAATTTCTTCATTTTTTTACATTAAAAGGCAAAAAAAAAGGTCTCAGAAGTTTAAGTTTTTGAGAGAAAACTACATTCTAAAATTCATGTTTGAGGATTATTTATTTCTCCATAATTTGACTTAAAATGGTTATTTTAATAAATTAAATACAAGATACTAATGTCAAATTATAAGGCAATAGAACAGTTACATATTTGACATCACTACAAAGATATTCAATACATTGAGTTGTTTATAATAGTGAATAAAGTAGCCAAAAACTAATAAATAGGAGTATTCCTCTGAGAGTCTGGTAACATATACTGTAAAATCCGCAAAATGTATATGGGAACACCACCAAAAGAAACACGATTAATGTTGATGATTCTGAGGTTTTCAAGTAGATTCGTGTGTATCTGCAGTCACCCAACCACACATTCACCCTGTCACCTGAAACTATCACTATTTAACAAAAAAGACTAATGAAACAATGTACTTTCCTGATATATGGCACTGAATAAAATATACCTAGTGATTATAGATAGATTTTTAAAAGCTGGTCATGGTGGTGCATGCCTGTAGTCCAGCTGATCTGGAGGCTGAGGAAGGAAGATCACTCGAGCCCAGGAGTTCAAGGCTGTAGTGCATCACGGTCATACCTGTGAATAGCACTGCACTCCAGCCTGGCAACATAGCAAGACCCTGTCTCTAAATAAATAAATAAAAACCAGTTAGAAAACAAAATGAGAAAATTGAGAAAAATAATTTATAGTAAATGTTGCTTCCATCTGAATGTGTAATTTGATAATAAAGTTATTTTGCATATTTAAACATAATTTCTTTAACAGGAAAACAGAAATAAAATCAGAAAAAATGTAAAAATTGGAAATTTTCTGCCTTCATGATAATTTTTTTTTTTTTTTAGAAAATCAGGGCAAAACATTTAGGAATACTTACTATTATTGCAAAAATTTAATATCATGGGTTCAAAGACACTTGAGATATATAAGTATGCACCTTTAATACTTTTCTATTTGTTAAATACAGCTTAGTAAAATAAATGAACTAATAAAATTCCTAAATGTTTTACTGAACAATGATTTTTTTCCTTAATGTTTAGATGAAACAATATAATACCTACAAAAAGATACTAAGTGATGTCACCCTGTGTAGCTTGAATAAGGACATTTACTGAAACACTTTTATGAAAAATAAACATATTTGATTACATAATTTATATACCTTTTCCCTCCAGATGTTTCCTTTTTTCCTTCCTTATTCTTGAAATTACTTATAAATGACAGGAATTTTATATGAGTTCTAAAAGCAGAATAAGAGGAAGAGTGGAAGAATTAGAAAAAGAAAAAAAATGCCAGTTGTGCACTTCTTCACGATGCCATTTTAAGAGTCTTAGTGACATATTAAAAAGTACAAACAGGCCGGGCACAGTGGCTCAAGCCTGTAACCCCAGCACTTTGGGAGGCTGAGGTGGGTGGATCACTTGAGGTCAGGAGTTGGAGACCAGCCTGGCTGACATGGTGAAATCTCATCTCTACTAAAAATACAAAAATTAGCCGAGCATGGTGATGTGTGCCTGTAATCCCAGCTACTCAGGAGGCTGAGGCGGGAGAATAACTTGAACCCAGGAGGCAGAAGTTGTGGTAAGCCGAGATGGTGCCACTGCACTCCAGCCTGGGCGATAGAGCCATTTCTGTCTCAACAAAATGAATATAATAAAAATTTAAAATTTTTTAAAAGTACAAACATAATTTAGAAATAAAGTTTTGTGTGTGTGTACGTGTAAATAAAGCTTTTCTAAGAACATCATCATGAAACAATTGCATTTGTTTTCATGAAGAATCCAAGAAATGCACAAAATAATCACTTCTATAAATGCTTAGTTATCTTGATCACAATCACCACTTATTCAGGAACAGATAAGAGATACAAATTTTTAAGATCTAGATCCAGTAGTTATTGAATTAACTACTTTCTATCTCAAAGTTATCGTACAACTAAACTGATGATCTCCCTTCTAAATGTAGCCCCTTTAGGATGTTTATATTAGTGAATGGCCCTATTCTACCTTATTACATACCGCTTTTCCTCCCTTTATTCCACTTCCACTCCCCCATTTGCAATAAATCATACACAGGTACACACATGCAAACACCACACACACACACACACACACACATGGCTGTGTGTATCTGTGTGCATGCACATTTTTCTTATTTATCTATTTTTCAATCTCTTCACTTGTCTCTAGCTCCACTTCCACCTGCTTAAACTACTATTATCTCTCCGTTGGACTATATTGCTAACTGTTTATTTCACCTCTGATGTTAGTTTTCTTCATCAGTCTTTACACAAATCCATTCTCTTCACTATAGCGAGTGATCTGTTTTAGAATAAACTGAATCATGATGTTACTATTTCTGCCCCCTTCCCCTGCCCCCACTGGTCCTGTTCCAGCTTTAAAAACTTTAATGCTTTCACTTAGAATGAAGACGAAAATTATTATCATTGGCTAACAAACCTTGGTCTCTACACACCTCCTCAGTTTCATCAGCATTTGATTTACATTGGCCTTTATTCATATTGCTATAGTCTGAATATTTTAACTCCCCCCACCCATAATTCATATGTTAAAATATAACCCCCCAACGTGATGGTATAAGGAGGTGGGCTCTTGGGAGATAATTAGGTCATGAGACCACAGCCCTTATGAGTGAGATTAATGCCCTATAAGAGGCCCCGAGAGCTGTCTGTGCCTTCTGTCATGTGAGAGCACAGAGAAAAGACCACTGTCAATGAATCAGGAAGTAGGCCATCACCAAACATCAAATTTGCTAGTACCTCGAACTTAGATTTACCAGCCTCCAGAACTATGAACAATAATTTTTTGTTCCTTATAAGCAGTTTAAAGTGTTATGTTTATAGCAACTGTCTATATCAATTTATATTGCTATGTTATAGCAACCTAAATGGACTAAGACAAGACACTTGATCTCACCTCGCTTACTTCTGGTCATGGAGGCTTATATATTATTCCCTCCATTTAGAATAAACTCCTTGCCCCATTATCTTTCATAGTATCTAGCAGATAGTAGAGACCTTAAAAAATACGTTGAAAGGCTAAATAATTAAATGAACTGTCACCAAAAGCAATGAATATATCAGCATATTATATGTGCATTATCAGCTATGCAATGAATTACAGAAAAATCTGTTTCTCTTACTAAAGACATTATTACTATTCCATACCCCAAATGATCTATTAGGTCAGTTTAGAGGTTACAGTTTATTTTACATTGTTTTTTATACCTTATATGTTTATTCAAAATTTATTGAATATAAATAAAAGGCCAAAAGTTTTACATTTGGTAATAAATGCCCAAAACATAATTTATATAAAAAGTGTCAGTCTTTACTAAAATGACTTTGACCCAAGTTTATTCTTTATAAACGTCTGTTGTAACTCTCCAATGTAAAGAAGGCAACTTGGTGATAAAATTAGTTTTGTTTTATTTTTTGGGACGGAATCTCGCTCTCTGTCCCAGGCTGGAGTGCAATGGCACAGCCTTGGCTTCCTGAAACCTCCGCCTCCTGTGCTCAAGCGATTCTCCTGCCTCAGCCTCCCGAGTAGCTGGGATTACAGGTGCCTGCCAGCACGCCCAGCTAAATTTTTTGTGTTTTTAGTAGAGATGGGGTTTCACCATGTTGGCCAGGCTGGTCTCAAACTCCTGACCTCAGGTAATCCACCCACCTTGGCCTCCCAAAGTGCTGGGATTACAGGTGTGAGCCATCACACCCAGCCATAAAGTTTGATGAACCTACTCTGACATAAGTTTTTTCATTTATTTTAGAAGAGTCTCCTCAAATGACTTTTTATATTAAACCTGTTCAAAACGATTTCTAAACCTCAACTCTGAAAGGATGCTCACCAAATACTTAAATGCACTTCAGAAGTGAAAGCAAAGATATATTTTCTTCCTACTTGCATATAATGAAAGTTAATAATAGAATCTTATTGATAAGTATAATTTGCTAATACATCCAAACACATGTGTTGTCAAAGTTGGTATACATATAGTACTGTGAAAGGAGAGTCTATTTTGATATTTTCCCAGGATAGATTATCATTTTGCCTTTTGTACACACTTTTCTGTTGCTCTCATATGACCTTAATTTTTTTAAAAGTGTTACTTTTTTTAAAAGTACATACTTTTGTTCTCTGTTAGAGCAATATGTATTTGGTATAGATTCAGAAAAATATTTGATATAGATTCAGAAAAATATTCCATTTGAAATCTGGGCTTTGAAATCACATAAACATATAATACTAGATGGGTTTCAGTTATTTTCTTTTTTTTTGGCTTAGCTCTGGTTCATTGTTTTTTTTAAATTTAATTTTATTATTATTATACTTTAAGTTTTAGGGTACATGTGCACAATGTGCAGGTTAGTTACATAAGTATACATGTGCCATGCTGGTGTGCTGCACCCATTAACTCGTCACTTAGCATTAGGTATATCTCCTAATGCTAAACCTCCCTCCTCCCCGCACCCCACAACAGTCCCCAGAGTGTGATGTTCCCCTTCCTGTGTACATGTGTTCTCATTGTTCAATTCCCACCTATGAGTGAGAACATGTGGTGTTTGGTTTTTTGTCCTTGTGATAGTTTACTGGGAATGATGATTTCCAATTTCATCCATGTCCCTACAAAGGACATGAACTCATCATTTTTTATGGCTGCATAGTATTCCATGGTGTATATGTGCCACATTTTCTTAATCCTAACATACTTTTATACAGTCAACAAATAGATGAATTTTTAAAAATTAATGCCTTAGAAGATGAAAAGCATATTCAGTAAGCTTTGAAAATAACTGAAACCCAAATGTCCAACAATGATAGACTGGGTTTCAGTTATTTTCAAAGCTTACTGAATATGCTTTTCATCTTCTAAGGCATTAATTTTTAAAAATTCATCTATTTGTTGACTGTATAAAAGTATGTTAGGAATCTTTAAATTGCAACATGTCATATTACAATATATTCATTCAAGGTCAACAAAGAGTATTTATTCTTAGTTGACTCCTTCTTGTCTTAAGAACAAGGTTGAACATTTTCTGTTTTCAAAGTACTTTATCTTAAGCTTCCAGTTACTTGTCTTATCAATTCCATCATTGGCCAGTCATTCATTCTATTAATCGTCTCTAATGACGGGATAAGGCTAGAAAAAAAGATTCAGAATAACAGTTTCTTTGCAAAGATTTTTCATAATGTATCTTTTAATATTGTATTATGGTTTCAATATTTGCATCTCGACTCCAAAATTTATGTTGAAACTTAAACATCAATGCAACAATATTAAGAGGTTGGGCCCTTAGGAGGTGATTATGTCATGAGGGCTGTGCACTCTATACCTTATAGAAGGGCTGAAGGGAACTAACTAGGCCCTTTTGCCCTTCTGCTATGTGAGAACACAGCATTCGTCTTCTCCAAAGGATGCGGCAACAGGCACTATCTTTGAAACAGAGGCCAGGTCCTCACCAGACAATGAACCTACCAGTGCCTAGATCTTTGACTTCCAGCCTCCAGAATAGTGAGAAATACATTATGTTATCTATAAATTACCCAGTTTCTGTTTTTGTTGTGGCAGGATGACTAGGGCATGTAAATATTGGTATTACACTCAGAAAACTCTCAGATACAAAATTTTCGGTAAATGAAAGATGCTTTTCTTGCTATTTTAAAATTTGTAAGTTGGCATGTCTGTGTATTTTTCCTTTATACCTAGGAATGAAGCAGTTGATATGCAAAAATTATTGGGATTTTTGGAATTTAAATTAGCTAGCCGGTGGTAGAGAGATGACAAGAGTTTAGCAACTGCTGAGAGAGACAGAGAGGGAGAGAGAAATGGTAAATAGAAAAGTGAGAATAGAAGAGACTTGAATGAAACCTATTAAAAGAAAATGAAGAATGGAGATAGAATAACACCCACACATGAATGAAAAATAGTAAAAGCATTTATAAGAAGGAATTTAAGAAAATAGACAAAACGTTGTAGGAGATAGAGAAAATTAAAAAAAAAAAGTACAGATACCAAGTGGTTACTGAGTTCCTATTATTTGCCAGATACTTTAATAAAATGCAACAGAGAAAATCAAAGACAAGATGGACAGAAATTTGTAAGAAGAATTGTAGCACACAGAATGAAGTATGTAGAAAGTATTATGAGTGTTCTAAGAAAGAAGTGGCCAATATATTGTGCAGGTTTGTGTATGTTTGCATGTGTGTGTAAATGTTTTTAGACAAAGAAAACATTAAGGAATATTGATTAATGATGAAGAAACATTAAATATGCTTTAAATTGAAAATATTATTATAACATACGAACATATATTTATCATTTCTTATATGCTAGAAATATACTACACAATTTTCTTGCATAACATTAGTTAATCCTAACAGTAATCTAATGGGAAAGTTACTATTATTCTTGATTATACATAGAGATCAGAGCCTTAGAGACCACTCATCAAAAATCATACATTAATATTTTCAGGATTTGAAAATGTTTTATCTGATTTCTAAGCTCATGCTCTTAACTACTAGGCCTTAAATATTTATTTTATATTCACACACTACATGTTTTATCACATGTTAATCCTCTGTTTCTCTTTTCTTTGTTTATATGAATCTGTAAGATTTGAATCATAGTTCCTCAAAACTATTTAATTCTTAAAATCTTTTTGTAATCTATTGCAGGTGACACAGACTATTACTACACTCCCACTTTTGCAGTATAAATAACATTCTTTCAACTGCAGCCTGGACTCAGTCTAAAACACTGTATTCAGGATACAAAACTCACGTAAATGAAAGGCTGACTTTCACAGGACCAACTGCAGGACTTGAGTATATATGGATTTTGCTACCTATGGTAGGTCCTGGAACCAAGCCCCAAGGATATTGAGGGACAACTGTATTTTTATCCCCAGAACTTAGCACAAAACTGTCATATGGTAAATTTAATGAATATATTTTGGAGAAATAGACATATAATAATATTTTATCACAACTTCCATCATTTTCCTAAAGTTCCAGGGGGCGGGGCCCATATCATTGTACTTTTGTGATTCCTACACCACTTATTACTAAGGTATTAAAATACAATGATTAAGAGTGTGGCAGCATGATAGGGATTGTACTGGATCAGTAGGGCAGTATTAACAATATTGAGTCTTCCAGTCTGTGAACATAGGATGTCTTTCCATTTGTTTTCTTTAATTTCTTTCAGAAATTATTTTTAATTTTTAATGCACTAATCATCAGAGGAATGCTGATACAAATGCAAAAATGATATATCACCTCATGCTTACTAGGATGACCATTAAAAAAAACAAAGCAAAAACAAAAGACAAGTGTTGGCAAGGATGTGGAGAAACTGGAACTCCTATACACGATGGGAATACAATATGGTACAGCTGCTATGGAAAACTGAAAAACAAGTTCTTTAATAAACTGAAAATAGAACTACAATATGATCCATAAATCCTACTTCTAGGTATTCATCCAAAATAACTGAAATCAGGATCTTAAAGAAATATTAGCACTACCATGTTACTGCAGCACTATTCACAATAACCAAGGTGCGGAGATAACCTAACTGTTCATTGACAGATGAATACATAAAGAGAATGCAGTATATACATACAGTGGAATAGTATTCAGTCTTAAAGGGTGGAAAGAAAATCCTGCAATATTTGACAACATGGATAAACTTTGAAGACACTGTGCTAAGGAAAATAAGCCAGTCACAGAGAACAAATACTGCATACCGCATGATACCAATTCTACAAAGTATCTAAAGTGGTGAAACTCACAGAAGCAAAGAATAGACTGGTGCCAGGGGAAAGAATAGCATGGTGCCAGGGGTTGGAGAGTGGGAGAAGTGAGAATATGCTAAACAACATGTGTAGATATTTAGTTATGAAAGATAAAAATTCTAGAAACCTGATGAATAACATTATGGTCTAAAGATAACAAATACAGTATTGTTAAAAACTTTAAAATATTTTTAAAAGGTAGATCCTCTACTTGACTCTTCTTACAAAAATAAAAAAAGGATTTGGCAGCATAAGCCAGGCGCCTGAGCCACCTTTATGGCTGTTAGATGTAGGATTTGTGTGAAGTTATGCAAGATAGCTTGAAATTTTAACCTTCTGTTTCCACATCTGAAAAACAGGAATAATAATAAAATTCAGCTTGTGAAATTTTTGTAAGGATTAAATAGATTAAATAAGATAGTATATACTTGATTGACCATTGATTTCTTCTTCCTTTGCCAGAAATCTGGCTCACCCCAGAAAATGCTATTTTTCTGTAGCCCTCTCTCTAGTGGTGAATATTTTTATCACATTCTTCCAAGACTAGCACCTGAGTTGGGATAGGTCCTGTTTCTTACTCCTTCTTCCCTATTACCACTGCCCTCTTGCTTAAAAACAAACAAAAAAAAAACAAATAAAAAACACTTGGTATCATATCATCAAACTGCCTATATTTCCTCTTCCTCCATTCTCTCTTGAGCCCTCTCCAAACTCAGTTTCCTTTTCAAGGTTAGGAAAGTTTGGAAAGAGTTTCAATTATTCTTTAAATTTCCAATATTTTAATTCAAAGTGGTATTTTTGTTAAACTATATTTATTACATATTAATTCCATGGGGTTCCTCTGATAATCTAAAGTAAAATGTATTCTAAGAAAAAGAGAATTAGAAGGAATGTTGTCCAGTGAACTATTGACACTGCACCCAACCCAGTACATGAAATGTGTATTCATCACCGACAACTTGTGGAATTCGTTAAACAGGACAGCAGCAGTGCCTTTCTCCAGTCAGTGTAAATGTAGTTTTTGAGAGGAAGACACCAAAAATGTGACATTTGAAGACAGCCATGATTTGATTATGTGTTTTCTTGTTGCTTTGGATTATTATCTGTCTCTATCCAACATAAAACAAAATCCGCAAAGATGAGATTTTCATCTGTTTTGTTGTCTGCTATATACACAACAGGTAGAACAGAGTTGGGCACCTAGTAGCCCCTTAAAAATAAAGCTATGCAATTTTGTATAAAGCTATGTAATTTTGTGTAACTTAAATGTAATAATACATTATTAAGTGTGTTATCTATAAAATACATGTGTGTGGATGAAGGTATACGGTATAAATACAGAGAAGAGTATTTCTAAGGTGTTTGGCACTTACAAATACCACAAACTCTAGCTGTTATTAGAAAACTGATGTGAGCATAACAGGTATTACATAATGCTTGCTATACTTGAATGAATGAATGAAAATACTCAGCATAAAGCATTATTAATATTTGTTTATAATGATATATATTTTTTTCCTGGGGAGATATCATCAGAATTGCATTCCATGAATCCAGCAGATCATGTGTGGACAAATCTTTGATACAACCACACAAAATATTGATGACTGTGTTAACAATGTTCTTTTAAAACATTATCTAAGTCTAAGCCTTAACAGATCTCATCAGTATTCCAATTGTTCAACGAAGAAACTTATTAAATGCAAACTAGCTGAACAGTCTTCACTGAGCATTTAGCGGGGCAGCCCTTAGGGGCAGTATAGGATCTTACAAGAGTAGGGAACATTCACAGCATGAACTGGGCCACTGATGTCAGGAGCAGCCACTGCATTGTGATCCACTAGCGTTATAAACAAATACTCAGAAAGGCAGCTAATAATCCGAGATGAGCAAAGAAGAGAGGAAATACCTGAAGAAAGCATGAATTCATAGTTTGAGTTTTCTACAAATACTTTTCTAAATAACACACAATCATGGGATAAATACTAATTTGATCTCTAATAAATTACATATATGAAATATAACAAAAATACTCAACATAAAGCATAAAGAATTATTAATATTTGCTTATAATGCTCTAATTTTTCCTGAGGAGATAGCATCAGAATTGCATTCCATGAATCCAGAAGACCATGTGTGGACAAATCTTGCATACAACCACATAAAATACTGATGACTGTATTAACAATGTTCTTTTTAAACATTATCTACGTCTAAGCTGAAGAGCTCTCATCAGTATTCCAATTTTTCAGTGAAGAACAATATATATGTAATCTATAATTACACATATATGAGAGATTCAGTTAGTGATAACCCATGATGTGATAAATTACACATATACGTGTGTGTGTATGTGTGTGTGTGTGAGTAAATTTTTAGAGATTCACTTAGTATTTTGTCTATACATATAATTTACCTAGATTTCTTGTTTTCCTAACAGGATGCAAAAAAGGTATGCTGTGGGGTTGGTAATATCTCCTTACTAAATATTTATTTACTAATTTTGTCCCCACGTCATTGACCAGTGTCATATAAATCAAACTCTCATTACCTATTTTTGAATTGTTGTTTGCACTCCAGCTACTATCCTCAAAGCTCACCAACTTGCCCTTCTAGCTGACGCATTTTACGTCTCAATCTACTTTTTATTCAATGCTTATTTATTTCATTAATCACAAATTGGGTCATTCTGCCAAGTCCTGAGGAAAACATAAGTAACTGAGACAGTCTCTGTTCAGGATTTTATAATCTAACCATGAAAACAAACATTACACGACATATTATAAAGGGAAAGATGGACATTAATTTTGATTGGGTGTCATCAGTATTAACACTGGAGAACAATAAATAAATTAGTATCAAGTGATAAGTAGAATTTTAGTAAAGTCTGGAACGATAAACTTTTGTTAAAATTTTACATTATAAAATAACAGGACAGCATGTGGCTATTGCATTTCAAGCTGAGATAACAGATTTGCTCTCAGATTTCCCACAGAATAGTTGAACCACAATGAGAAAGCAACTTAAGTTCCCTGCTTCTTTATAGTTCCCTGATCTCTAAACTAGGCATAATAATAGTGAAATACTAATAATTATTGTTATAATCACAAGGACCCTATGGAGTACTTGTGAACATTAAAGAAAATAATCTATATAAATGGCTTAATTAATAAATTCTAAATAAATGTTAGTGGTTATTATTAGTGACTGATGCTTACACATAAAATGACTATTGATATGATTCATAATTTCAAGAGACTTGTTGAGTGGTGTATTAGTCTGTTCTCACGCTGCTAATAAAGACATACCTGAGACTAGCTAAAATATGAGGAAAGAAGTTTAATGGACTTACAGTTCCACATGGCTGGGGAGGCCTCACAATCATAGTGGAAGAGCAAGGGACATCTTACATGGCAGCAGACAAGGGAGAGAATGATTACCAAGCAAAAGGGGTTTCCCTTTATAAAACCATCAGATCTTATGAGACTTATTAACTACCATAACAGTACTGGAGAAACAGCCACCATGATTCAATTATTTCCCACCAGTTCCCTTCCACAACACATGGGAATTATGGGAGCTACAATTCAAGATGATATTTGGGTGAGGACACAGCCAAACCATATCAAGTAGGTAGGAATTATGTGTATGAAATAAGTAGGAACATTACTTAATGGTATATGAGAAGGCACTAAATACAATCAGTGGCAAAAAATGAAACCTACAAGCAATCAATCAAGAATAACTTCTAGGAAGGAGGGAGAAAGAGAGAGAGAATGAGTATTGTTGTAAACCGGAGTTCCACAAAGGAAATTGAGCTTATTAATGAGCCCTGGATAGATGGATTATGAGAAAGAAAAGGGCAAAGAGAGAGGATACAGTAAGAAAAGCAAAAAGACTTTAAAACAATATAGAGAGAAGGAAATAAAAATTTAACAGTCCAATAATGGAAAAGAATACAATGTGAGTAAACAATTGGTGTATGTTGAGAAATTCTGGGACATAATATGAGTAGGCAAAGCAAGAATATATCACAAAGGGCCAAGAAAGCTTAGATGTGGACACAATCCAGTAGACAGTGGAAGAAATGTTAGGAGATACTTGAGAAAACTACTGTTTTAGGAAATAGAGATTAGCGGTTCACTATTTTATTAAGAATAGCTGAAAGACAGAAGCTGAGTCACTTCAACTTCTGCAGTAAGCAAAGCCACAGTACGCAAACTGGCCTTTAAATCCATGGGGGAATGTATTATCTCACTTTCATGGTGCATATCTATCATGGGTAGGTGAAAGCAAGGGAAGGAGAGATCCACTCCACCTAGTCACTCAAGGATAAGGGCTGACTGAGGCATTACCTTTTACAGCTGAACCATCTGTGATACATATCTTCTTAAGTTGTTTTGGCAGAAGAGCGAGAAAATGAAGAATTTCACATAGATTTGTGTTGCATCAGCCCAAAAATAATATGTCATACTTACTTATATTTCACTGCCCAGAGATAGTTATACAGTTCTGCCTAATAGGTGAATATTTAAACAACTCATCAGAACAAACTGAATATTTGCAAAATATAACTGTTTCCTACAAATGCAATGTGACAAAGGTGTAAAATTATTTATTTATTTCACAAATGCATATGGAACAACAAATGTGAACTAAGCTACAAGATTTCAATGACAAAAAAACCCACACCTACCTTCCCAGTTCTTATATGCAAGGAATTTAATGTCTAATTCCAATTTTCATTGAATAATCTAGACTAAGCTGTCCTAGGAAAAGGGAGTAAATGTAGATAGAAAATGACATATTCCTTTGTACTGCCCCATTTATCTCATCAGTCATTCTGCTTTAAAGGAATTATCTGGTCACATTTTATCTTCTATTCACATCTGCTACTTTCAGGACCTTTCTTTCCCTCCTCTTTCTTTGAGATTTTCAGTTGCTGCTCTGCCTTGTCTTCTGTGTCCATTCTTAGCTCCAATCCTGAGACTCAGCTGGAGTCTCAGAGGCTTGCATCTGAGCACTCTGCATTGCTCAGTGACTAAGGCAACTGAATTAGGGCAGGGACACCTGGAATAGCTCAGTCCTCCACAGCATGTGGGGTCTGATAAAAGCCATATGCCTAAGACCCTGCAGTATCAAAGAACTAAGACTCACAGGCATACCTAACTGGAATCTATCCCTATTTCAGTGTTATGGGCTAGACTGTGTTCCCCAAAAATTCATATATTCAACCTCTATCCCCTAGTAACTCAGAGTGTAACTATATTTGGGTATAGGGCTTTTGAAGAGATAATTAAGTTAAAATGAGGCTCTTAAGGTGAAACCTATAAGAAGATACTAGGACACAAGGAGAGATATCACGGGTGTGTGCCTGTACAGAAGGGCAACAATGTGAAGAGGCAGCAAGAGGGTAGATATCTGAAAGCCAAGGAGAGAGGACTGTGAGGCAACCAGCTCAACTAGTACCTTGATCTTGGATAATTACAGTCTGCAGAAGTGCTTAAATTTCTGTTGTTTAAGCCACCTAGTTTGTGGTATTTAATTACGGCATTCCTAGTAAAAGGACAACTTTTATCTCTGTTTCCAATAAACATTTCAATCCCATGGTAGGAAAATGACAATCTGCCTAATCTCTGCCACCTCCTAACAAAATCTTGTTTTATTAAGAATACAAACAAAACATATTTTATATAATTTTCTTATAATTTTATTAATGTCTGATGTACCAGAAAATGATACATAGGTATTGTATGCTTTGACTTATTTGAACTCATGATAACCCTATGAGATAGGTAGTACCATTTTCCTCATTTTATAAACAAGAACAGATGACTTAGATCAAGTAACTTGACTCTGATAACATATAGGTTAAGTAGGAGAGGTCATTCATCTAACACGGTTACCTTTCATGACAATGATGATGAAAACAGCTAACAGAGTATCCATGTGACCATTATTTATCTAAACCCCTTACATTAAATAATTGAACATTCATAATACTCCTATAATGTAAGTATTCCTACTAGCCATGTGTTATAGACAAGGAAATTTAAGCAAAGAGATATGGAATAATTTACTGTAGCCACAGAGCTACAGAGTTTTGGAGCCAGGATTCAGATCTAGGCAGTCCAAACTGAAGGTGTGTATTTTTAACCACCACATTCTACTGCTTCTTAAAGTTTGGAGTAGGTATATTAGCATCTGGTAATGGCTGTTGAGGATATTTTAAAACTTAGGTAATGACTTCTGCTATTGTATACTTTTAGAAAACTGGATTGGGATCAAACTGTCCACTACATGCTATTTTGTTACATTTGGATTCTTTTAATACCTAACCTTGTGTGATTGGGGTCATAGCACAGCATGTATGATCGTCATTGCTGCAAACGGATACACATCTTAAAAGCACCAACTCAGTGTTATTCAAATTTTTCCTGAAATTTCCATATGCTTCTCAAGTTCCTTAACTTGAAAACTCAAAATTCTTCCTGCAAACATTTTCTGATTATCTCTACTCCGAAATGTTTTATCAGTTAATCAATTAGTTAATTAAAATTTTAATTGGCAAATAATTGTGCACATTACATATTTTGGGGTACAATGTGATGTTCTGATATACATTTACTTTGTGATTAAATATGCTAATGCACAAATTTATCACCTCATAAACTTGTCATTTTATGGTGAAAACATTCAGAATCTATTCTTTTAGTAATGTTGAAACACACAATGCAATATTACTTATTATTGTCACCATTGTGTGCAATAGATCACTGAAGCTTATTCCTCCTCTAACTGAAATGTTATAACTTTTGTTCAACATCTCCTCTTTCCCATTTCATTGCTCACTCCACCCACCAGCTTCTGGTAACCACCAACCACATCCAGTGGACAGCAAGTTAAATAATAGGAAGTTAGAGAAACCAGACATTTACAAAGGATATGATGCTATTTAATTGTTCAGAATATATAAAATGTGTTTATTATAGGATACAGCCCCTTATGGAAAAATAAATGAGAGTGGGGAAATTTCAAAATCAGACAAAAGTAAAAAGTACTATGTTCACCAGAAGATGGAGTAGAAGTCTGATAGTGAGACACTCAGAAAAGGTCAGTAAAAAACCTCTGAGAAAAAGAAAGTTGCAGGAAAGGTAAATCAATAATGCTGTTTGCTGAAATGCTACAAAATTATAGTACTTGTCTAAGGAAGTAGTTACTGGAAGCCATAGAGAGTGCACTTTCAGTATAGTTACAAGAAAAACCAAATTGCAGAGCTTAAGGGAATTGGTGAAGAACTGGTAGCAACAGATACAAAGATTTGACAGAACATCTAACTAAAGAAAAACTCTATTATGAATTGTATAAGTCATTGATGACTCAGAGCCAAGCAAGTTTATAATTACATTTTTGCTCAACTTCGATTTCTATGAAGAACATTTAAAATGAATTCTGCTTTTTCATACAATTAGAATGTAGGCATTTTTCAATCGTTCTAAAATTTTCAGATTATTAGAATCACAAAGACAAGCATCCACCTTACTGGATATTATTGATTTTATATGCAATGCCTGGACTCTGAATTAGACCTTTTGTTTCTTTTCCCTGTCTCAGCAGGACAAATAAGAACATCTAGGCCAGGAGCGGTGGCTCACGCCTGAAATCCCAGTACTTTGGGAGGCTGAGGCGGGTGGATCACGAGGTCAGGGGATCGAGACCATCCTGGTTAACACGGTGAAACCCCATCTCTACTAAAAATACAAAAAATTAGCTGGGCGCGGTGGCGGGAGCCTGTGGTCCCAGCTACTCGGGAGCCTGAGGCAGGAGAACAGCGTGAACCCGGGAGGCGGAGCTTGCAGTGAGCCCTGATCGCGCCACTGCACTCCAGCCTGGCCACAGAGAGAGACTCCGTCAAAAAAAGGAAGGAGGGAGGGAGGGAGGGAGGGAGGGAAGGAGGGAAGGAAGGAAGGAAGGAAGGAAGGAAGGAAGGAAGGAAGGAAGGAAGGAAGGAAGGAAGGAAGGAGCGAAGGAGGGAAGGAGGGAAGGAGGGAAGGAGGGAAGGAGGGAGGGAGGGAGGGAAGGAAGGAAGGAAGGGAAAGAAAAAGAAAGAAAGAAAGAAAGAGAGGAAGAAAGAAAGAAAGAAAGAAAGAAAGAAAGAAAGAAAAGAAAAGAAAAGAAAAGAAAAGAAAAGAAAAGAAAAGAAAAGAAAAGAAAAGAAAAGAAAAGAACATCTGAGCACCAATACTGGGATATTGTAAGTTACCTCAGAAATAACATCCTTGGGTAAGGGGTGTGGGTGTGGTGAGGTGTGTGTGTGTTTTAGCAGAAAGAGAATCTTCTAAGTACAATGAAATCGGCTTCTATTTATCAGTACCTTTTTTCTTCTCTCTCTTTTAGTTCTGTTGCTTTCCAGGATATACACATGGCTTTAACAGAGTCTATTACTGGAATACAGAGAAGCTATTGAAGTAATCCTTCAAGGCATAAGGTCAGAACTTAGAGAAGTCACAGAGTTTGTATTTCTGAACCTGATTACCAGAAAATTCTTCTAATGCAGGAAAAGATATATGCTTTCAAACTGTTATCCTACAACCAAATCCATTTTGGAGACTCAGGGATCCACAAGCTCACTCACCTTCAGGAAAACATGAAGACAAGAAATGCTAGTCTTGGTACAACCTAATGAAAAGACATAGCTGAGATTTCATATGAAGATAACATTAAGATTGCTTAGAAAAAAATTATTGGAGTTAACATTGAAAGTAACAATGGTATTTCTTGTCATCCCTTTCTAAACGGCATATATGGTATGTAATCTAGAAATATGTACATATACATGTAATAGCTTACAAAGCTTCCAATAAAAAAGACAAAATCTCTGGATTTTGCCATCTAACAAAAACAATGTAGTTACTATTAAAACTTGAATTTAACCTCTCAGAATAAACATACAGTCAAGGTTTTTGTTTATTTCTTTGTTTTTCCAAGATGGTTGACTGACATGGGATGCTAGTTCTCAGAAAGATCAAAGTTACAGGTGAATGGTAATGATCTGAATGAAACACAGTCAGATGAGAGCCAGGACCTGTCAGAGAACCCACAAGAAGAAGCTAGGGTACAGAAAAAGAAAGCAGGAAGAGTCTGGCAGAGATTGACCCCCAAGGAACTTAGAGACCCCAAAAAAGTATAGGTGGGGGTGCTTCTCTGTTCCCCTCACCCTGGCAACAACCTGCTAACCATCGAATTATTAGAGAGTCCTTCTACCCTCACAATCCTGGGCAATGAGGTCCGTGGCAATTTGGAAAATTCCCAAAGACAGAAATCCATGTTGTTAGCTCACACAGGGGTGCCCACACTCTTCTCAGGCCTGAACTGAGATGTCAAGTGCCGTACTAGTTGTGTACACATAGTGGGCCACTGCTGTGCCTATAGAACCTCAGTCATTGAGTCACCACATCACAAGGTCCCCTGCAAACATACCACATAACCTGCTCTGACATCCACAATCAAAGGGAAACAGAGAGGATCCCTGAGGAACTGTGGATCCCTGGTAATGTAGCCCTCAGTGTTACCTACCCCTGGGGAATGGGGGTGCACAGACAGCCCTCCAAAGCCTGCCTTGGGAGAAAGGAAATGTAGTGTGACACAGATCACTGAAGGGAGTGGCACCGGCAGCTGTGAATGGATATGGAAAGGGAGTCATCTTCTGCTCCTCCCATCTACTCTTGCAGACACAGAAGAGGCTCTACCAGTTAAAGACCAGCCCTTGTGAAATTGGTGTAAAATTTTCCAGTGGTTTTCCCAACAGCTACACCTCCATTCAAAGTAAGCCCCTGCCACAGAGGCTTCCATGAAGAGTGAGACCCATCTCTCCCCTTCTATACAAAGAAATAGCATCCCAGCAACTGAAGGCCGACAAGCTACAAAGTTGTCTGTCATGAACTTGGGGAAGAGGATTTGCCC
Source organism: Gorilla gorilla gorilla (assembly GCF_029281585.2). Lineage (NCBI taxonomy): Eukaryota > Metazoa > Chordata > Mammalia > Primates > Hominidae > Gorilla > Gorilla gorilla. The sequence continues at coordinate 61,003,757 of NC_073232.2, read as the reverse complement.
TGAGCCCATTTTGTTGGTAGCTGCCGGAGGGGCATACCCATGGTCTCCAGCTGCACTATGGCCAGGAGTCAAAGGACAATGTATATTTAAACTGAAGGTCATGAGCAAAATGCAACAGGGGCATGATAGGGAAGCAGATCACATTCCTGTCTGCCCAGGGTGAGGACCTGGTATAGGCCTCCAACCCTCTTCCATTGAAACATTGCCACAGCCAAACAGGATCTCCACCAGCTACACCTGTCAGGGTGGGTGCCTCCAGTCATTACTGAGCTACCAGAGAATGAGCAGGCTCTTACGCTTAAGTGCCATCACTGGACTGGAGAGTAAAATGGAATACCTGTTCTCAGAAAGGCACAGGGTTAGTGAATAAGATAAGCTTCCTGAGACCTCTGTACTCTCAGCCTCGCAGGAGATAGTGTCAGCTGACACATCTAACACATCACAACAACAGGCAACATTTAAGAAAACCACCATACAAAGATTACCCACAATCAAGGAACCCATAAAGAACTGTGGCACACTGAAAGCACCCCAAAACAAAGCATATCATATACATCATAACATAAATCACAGTCATTCTCTAAAGGAAAAGTAAATGATAGAAAATTCAAAAATAAGAAGTGATATCTCCTTTAGATGAGAAAGAATCAATGCATGAACTCTAGCAGTACAAAAAGGTAGTAGAGTGTTTTGACATCTCTAAAGGATTGTACTTGCACTCTAACCATAGATTCTAACCAAAATGAAAATCCTGAAATGACAGATAAAGAATTCAAAATACAGAGTGCAAGGAATTTCAATCAGAAAAATGATGAAGGATATAAAAGGCAAAATAGCTATATTAGAAAATAGAACTTCATGAATTGAAAAAGTAACTAAAGGAATTTCAAAACATAATTGAAAGCTTTAACAATACACTAGACCATTCAGAAGCCTGGTTTTTTTGAATTAACCCTGTCAGACAAATATAAAGAAAAAATAATTTTAAAAAATGAACAAATCCTTCAAGAAATATTGGATAATGGAAAGCAACCAAACCTATACGTAGAGGAATTCTTGAGGAAGGAGAAAAAGAAAGAAACATGAAAAATATAATTGAGGAAATAATTGAGGAAAATTTTCCTCATCTTGTCAGAGAGGAGGACATCCAGATACAAACAATTTAGAGAATATCTGTAAGATATTAAACAAATGAACATTACTAAGTCATAAATTTATCAGACTATCCAAGGTCAATACTAAAGAAAAAAATCTTAAACAGTAAGTATCAAACTATCTATAAAATGTAGTCCCATTAGACTAACAGTGGACTTCTCAGCAGCAACCTTACAAGCCAGAAGGAATTAGAGGTCTATTTTGAGCCTTCTTAAAGAAAATAATTTTATAATAAATGGCATCCAAAATTTTTATAACCTACTAAACTTAATTTCATAAACAAAGTAGAAAAAAAGTCATTCCCAGACAAGCAAGTGGTAAGGGAAATTTTCACCCATAGAACTGGTCCTTCAAGAAATCCTTAAAGGACTTCTAAACATGCAAATGAAAGGACAATACTTGCTACCAGAAAAGCATATATGAGTACAAAGTTCACAGATCCCATAAAGCAATTACACAATTGAATATACAAAGTATCTAGCTAACAACAATATGACAGGAATAAAACCTCACATGTCAATATTAATCTTGAATGTAAATGGCCTAAATGCTCCACATAAAAGATATCATTTTGCAAATTGGATGAAAAAGCAAGACCCTACCATTTGCTGCCTTCAAGGGACTGACCTACTGTGTAATGATATCCACAGCCCCAAAGTAAAGGGTGGAGAATGATGTACTACTCAAATAGAAAACAACAAAGATCAGGGGTGCTATTCTTGTATCAGATGAAACAGATATTAAATCAAGAAAGGTAAAAAAAAAAAAAAAAGACAAAGAAAGATACAATTCAACAAGATTTAACTGTCCTAAATATATGCACCCAACACCACAGCACGCAGATTAATAAAAACAACTAGACCTAAGAAAAGAAACAAGTCACACAATAATAGCTGAAGTATTTAGCAACTATTAGTTACATAATCTGTCTGGTGACAGCACCAGATAGATTATCAAGGCAAAAGAAAACCAACAAAGTAACTCCAGACTTAAATGGAACTCTTGATCAAATGGATGTAATAGACATCTACAGAACATACCATGCAACAACCACAGAGTATACATTTTTCACATCTGCATGGAACGTTCCCTAAAATTAACCAAATACTTGGACTTAAGGCAAGTCTCAATAATTTCAAAAAAATCAAAATTATGCCAATTATCTTCTCAGATGATAGAGGAAATAACATTAGAAATATATATCAGCCGGGTGCAGTGGCTCATGCTGGTAATCCTAGCAGTTTGGGAGGCTGAGGTGGGTGGATCATTTGAGGTCAGGAGTTCAAGACCCACAAGGCCAACATGGTAAAACCCCATCTCTATTAAAAATACAAAAATTAGCTGAGTGTTAGTGGTGCATGCCTGTAATCCCAGCTAGTCAGGAAACTGAGGCAGGAAAATTGCTTGAATCTGGGAGGCAGAGGTTGCAGTGAGCTGAGATAGCACCACTACACTTCAGTCTGGGTGACAGAGTAAGACCCTGTCTCAAAAAAAAAAAAAAAAAAAAAAAAAGACATATCAGGAGAAACTCTCAAAACCACACAAGTACATGGAATCTGAACAACTTGCTACTGAATGATTTTAGGCTAAACAAGAAAATTAAGGCAGACATAAGAAAAAGTTGAAATAAATAAAAATAGAAATATAACTCACCAAAACTCTGGGATACAAGGAAAGCAGTGTTAAGAGGAAAGTTTAAAGCACTAAATGCCTACATAAAAAGATAAAAATATCTTAAATTAATAATCCAATATCATACATCAAGGAACTAGGAACATAAGAACAAACCAAATGTAAAGCTAGAAGAAGAAATAACAAAAATCAGAGCAGAACTAAATGGAGTTGAGACTGTAAAAACCAAACAAGAGATTAACAAAGCAAAAGTTGTTTCTTTGAAAGGATAAATAAAATTGATAAGACTGCTATTTAAGTTAATTAAGGAACAAAAAGAGAAGATTCTAATACGCACAATCAGAAATAATAAAAATGTGGCATTACAACCGATACCACAGAAATACAAAATATATTCAGAGTAGTCTATGTAAATTCTCAGAGAGTAATCATGGTAGACTATGAATATCTCTGTGATCAAAAACGAGAAAACCTAGAAGAAATGAATAAATCCCTGGAAACATATAACCAGCCAAGATTGAACCAGGAGGAAATTGAAATCCTGAAGAGACATATAATGAGTTATGAAATTGAATTAGTAATAAAAAATCCATTTTCCAAAAAAAGCCAGGACCAAACAGATTCACAGCCAAACTTTACCAGACATAGAAAGAGCTTGTACCCATCTTGTATAAACTAATAAAAATATTGAGGAGGAATGACTCCTCTCTAACTCATTCTATGAAACCAGTATCATCCTGATACCAAAACCTAGCACTGAACACGTACACACAAAGAAAACTACAGGCCAATATCCCTGATGAATAGACACAAAAATCTGCAACAAAATGCTAGTGAACCAAATCCGGCAGTTCATCAGAAAGATAATTTGTCACAGTCAAGTGGATTTTATTCCAGGGATGCACACATAGTTAAACATATGCAAATCAATAAATGTGATTCACCACATAAACAATTTTAAAAACAGTAGCCATATGATCATCTCAATACCTGCAGAAAAAACATTCAATAATATCCAATATGTCTGTATGATAAAAACCCTCAACAAACTAGGCATTGAAAAAAACATATTGCAAAATAATAAGAGCCGTCTATGACAAACCCACAACTAATATCATACTGAATAGGAACTGTAACAAGATAAGGATGGCCACTCTCAGCAATCAGGCAAGGAAAATAAATAAATGTCTTCCATATTGAAAAAGAGGAAGTCAAATTATCTCTGCTTGCTAATGACAATCTTACACCTAGACAACCTTGATATTTCCTCCAAAAGATTCTTTTACCTGATAAACTACTTCAGTAAGATTTCAGGATACAAAATAAATGCTTGAAAATCAGTTTCATTTATATAGATCGGCAACACTCAAACTGAGAACCAAATAAAAATCTCAATTTCATTTATAATAGACACAAAAAATAAAATATCTAGAAATATACTTAACAAAGGAGACCAATGAGGTAAAAGATGTCCACAACAATAACTATAAAACACTGCTGAAAGAAATACTACATGACAGAAGCAAGTGGAAAAATATCCCATGATCATTGTTTGGAAGAATCAACATCATTAAAATGACTGTACTGCCCAAAGCGAGCTACATAGTCAATATAATTTCTATCATAGTACCAAATTTATTACTCATAAAATTATAAAAAAATTCTAAAATACATATGGAACCAAAAAAAAGAGCCTTAATAGCCAAAGCAATCCTAAGAAGAAAGATAAAGTTGGGGGCATCACATTATCTGACTTTATACTATAAGGCTATAATAAAAAACAAACAAAACTCAGCATGGCATTGGCATAAAGATGGACACATAGATCTATGGACACAATAGGGAAACTAGAAAATAAAATCACATGTGTATAACCACGGTTCTTCAACAAAGCTGACAAAATTAAACATTGGGGAAAGGTCACCCTATTCAATAAATGGTGCTAGGAAAACTTGCTAGCTAAATGCAGAAGAAAGAAACTTCACTCCTATCTCTCACCATATGCAAAAATTAACTCGATGAATTGAAAATTTAAATTTAAGACCTAAAACTATAGAGATCATAGAATAAAACCTAGGAAAACCTCTTTAGACATTGGCCTAGGCAAATAATTTATAAATAATACCTCAAAAGCAAATGCAACATAAACAAAAGTAGACAAATGGGACTTAATTAAGCCAAAGAGTTTCTGCACAGCAAAAGAAACAATTATTAGAATAAACAGACAACCTATAGTATGGGAGAAAATATTTGCAAGTAATATATCTGACAAAAGATTTATGTCCGAAATCTACAAGAAAAACAAATCAACAAGAACAAAACATATAACTCCATTAATAAGTGAGGAAAGAACATAAACAGACACTTCCCAAAAGAAGAAATGGAAGTGACCAACAAACATACGAAAAAACATTCAACATCACTAATCATTAGAGAAATGCAAGTTACAACACAAATGAGACACCATTTCATCCCAGTCCATTTGTACTTTTTATTATCATATATATCCTCAAAATCAAAACAAAATAAACCACAACATAAACTGTGTTAGTATAGTACATTAAAGTCAGCCCCACTGTGCTGTATCACTTGGCGAGTCTGAAATTCCAATGGGCTTCAGAAAGTTGACTATGCAATGCCCAATAAAGACCTGATAATCTCATATTAGAGGCAATGCAAATATATTTATAAGACTAAGAGCTACAACAAGCTTACGAAGAAAACCAATTTATAGCATTACAGGTTAAACCAGAAGTGATTTCCTCTGTTAACTAAAATTACATTACTAAAAAGTGCATGGTTCATGGATGTCTAATGTGAAAAAAGACAGATAGTGAATACTTTCCTGCTCAGTGTGAACACTAAATAAGAATGAAAATAGAATGCCTTATTATATAAAGTAATACCAATACATTGATTTCCAATCTACTCCTCTGGTACAATTTAAAATGCGCTCTTGAACTATAGAGTCACAACTCTTTTCATTTCAATGTGTTTTCCTTCAAAATAGCAGTTATTTATACATACTGCTTTTAAAAATCATTTTTAGCCTGCAGATTCCCAATCTCCATAAATATCAAAGATGTGAAGTTAAGTTCAGATGCACTTGAAGTAAACACTGTGCTAACTAGCAGCAGTGTTCAAGAGATCATGCTGCCGATTTTATGAAAGGGAATAAACTATTGTGAATTATTTTGCAAATCCCAAAAGAAGTTTGTCTCTCACATTATTGAAGACTGAGAATGTCTTAATATATGCACAACTTGAACATTGTTTGTGAAAAAGCCAAACTAATTCATCTATCTTCTGATCAATCAGTTTAGCCAAGCAAAGCAAAGCACAAAATAAATGCACATCCTTTGCTGCCGTTAAGAGCAACCAGTTTGCTTGTCTGTGCATCATGAATGTCAAACAAATCTTGAATAAGAACAATGAAAAGTTAAAAGAAAAGAAAGACAGGAAAGAAATAAAACTCAATTTTCTTGAATAGGAAATTTCTAGGGAGGAAACAGTTTCCATTTTTGTCTTCTATCAAATTTAACATATTATATATAGCCTAACTGTCATTATAGGGTATTCTAAGACAGATTCTGCCAATATTGAAATATCTAAGACAGGCACAATTGGGCCATTGCAAACATCATGTACTCAATGGATTCTAAGGAACCTGAAAATTAATGAATCTTTCTAAAATGACTGACTTACTGTTAGGGGAAAGCTTAAGAAATCAAATACCAAAATACCAAATCTTTTTTTTATTTGTCTATTCTTCCCCCTAAAAAAATAGTGGTGGATAAAATAACGCAATGCCCAGTTAAAGTGCCAACACCAAAACAACTTATGGCTGCTACTTCTGACCCTTTCGGGGGGTCAAATTTTGTTGTCTTTTGTATTTCTAGCTTTGTTTGAGACCTTTGTTTGCATATATTCAAAGGTTAGTAAATACAATTTAATACTGTTTCCACAGCAATTAAGCATTTACCTAGTTAGAATAAGCATTCAAACAGAGGTCTTGCATTAAATTTTGTACTAAACTGTATTCCTTCTACCATGCTGCAATCTTTATTAAGAAACAAAGGATATCTGATTTCACTTTTCTAAGCTTATTTTAGTTAAGGTTAATTATTACACGGAGATACTAACCTTTCAATAATAAACTACAAATTAGCATTATTCATCTCTGTGGTATGTTTTCAATGTAATAACAAAAATCCTGGCTCGCTCTAAAGGTCAAGCTAAAAGCAACCTTACCATCATCATACTGGCCCAAGCAGATTTCAAAGAGAGAGCCCAGGATGATCCCTGAAGCTAAACATGTCCAGAGATAAAACTGTTGAAACATCTTCTGTCAAAGTTCACTCAAAGCTGATCTGAAATAAGAAAAGGTAGAAAGAAACATTTGACGTGTTCATTAATCTGTTATAGGTAAACACAATTGTCACAGCACAGAAAAGCCTTAATGACTTCATAGTTAATTACCTGTGCCACATTATCCATTAACAAAGTAACACACTGGTTTAATGCACTGGAACTGTTTATCAACATAAATTTGCAGACAAGTAATCTCTAAGGAAAGACATCTTTTCTGTTATTTAATTTGCCAGCAAGTAGGTTGAGAAGTTAACATACTAATAATATCAGAAGCACACTCTTTAAAATTTAAGACCTTATGGGTAAGTCCAATGTTAATCAGTTTAAGTTACTAAACTTATGTTGTCTACAGCATAATTTTACAGCAAAGTGTAAGATAGTAAGCCAGTTGTTAGTATCCTACATGAGCATTTCAATGAAAATTTGTCTTATACAATTAAGTAGAAAAGCCCATCATTAAAATGTTAATTCCTTTCTAGTAGAGTGATCAGAGATTGACTTAACTATGCCAGGAAAGACTAAGGAAAATCTGTCAATTTTCACTACATCTGCTTTATGAAGCATTTGGATGCATTTCATTTTAATTCTCTTGTTTTACTTTTCAATCCCCAGCAAGTTAAAAAAAAAAAAAAAGAAAGAAAACAACTGATTGAGAAATTAGTGGCCTGTGAGCACATGAGAATGTCTTATTGAAAGAATGACATGCTCAGTTTCTTTGTAAATTTAGAAAATTATCCACACAGAATTGTTCAAAATGCTCTTGATTATAAATTGTGGCAGACTAGGGATTGGAACACTGTTTCTCTAATTCAGAGATTCCAAACTCAAATGCCTACAGAGGACAAGCAGACAAAGGAAAAAGAATGAATTAGCCAAAGGGGACAATAGTGATGGTAGAGGCTGTGATAAACTGTGCAATGCAAGGTTTTCTAAAGAGACCAGCTGGTGCTCAACTTCTGTCAATGGTTGTGATGTGGCAATGCAAACCAGTGTTTCTGGGTCTTCTGATTTTCAAAGAGAAGGCAGAAATCCAAATTTTCATGTGATTTCCAAGTGTTTACATGATTGTGCAATCTTCTTTATAAGACTAAATGCTTCTAGCAGGTAATATTGATGCCTCAATTTCTCCAGTTTTCTATTTCTGCCCAGGATTCTCTCTACTAGACTAGCTGAGGATAAGGTTTATCAGAGGGTACAAAGGCACGATTTTAATTCTGCTTTTGTCTACATTTTATTTATTTTTGATTTATTGCCAAGTGTTTAATAATGTTTATTTGTCCAGCAGCATGTATAAATATATATATTGCATTGTAAAATTGTATTAAAGGTGTAAGCTCTTTTTTAAAACTAATGGGATACACAGTTCTTGACTTTAAAAGATCACTGCTCTAGATCACACACATTTTAATATGAAGTCTATTCTTGTTTCTTTATCTAAGATATAAAAGGAGCCTGCCTTCTTTTTAGCTGGGCCTTCCACATTTTTTCCTAACTGGCAAAGTGCTTGGCACCTGCATTTATGGTTTCTAGGGACAGAAAGCCCAAAGAAGAGCTCATTATTAGATGCCAAGAGATCATCATAATCCACACTAACCTGTAGAAAAAAGAAAAATAAAATTGACCAATGCTACTGGTTGTGTAGAGCAGTGGATAAGAATGTGGCTTTTTTTTAAATTCAAGCTTTTCAGCTTACTAGTTATATGACTTTGAAGAAATTAAATAGCATCTTTGTCTCACATTTCTCATTATCATAATGGATATAAAATAGTATTTACCTCATAAGATTGTCCTAAACATTAAATACGTAAGGGAATATAAATACGTGCTTAATGCAGTGTACTTACAGAATGAGTAACCCCTAAAGCTTAATATGAGTCTTTCTGACTCAGCATCTATGGAATCTCCAAAGTCTTAAATACAGATTTACTCAATCTATCTTTAGCAAGGGCTGGAAAGTAGATATTATTATCCCCATTTTGTGGAGGAAAGGTCAGGCTCAGAGAGAATAAGTGACTGGCTCAAGGTTATAAACTGGTGAGTGTCTGAAGAGACCATAAAGTCTGTGAGTAAGACACTTCTGCTCATTCCATTAGAGAAAAGTATTGGAAAAATTCCCAGAAAACACAGGGCTCAGAAGTTTTCAAGGCATATGGAGGCCTAGGACAGCCTGCTGTATTGCTTCCCTTAAACTCTGAGAGAGACATTCTAACCCCCTTCACAAAGGATTAGAGCCCTACTAAGATTTCTACATACAATGGCTTCAAATCTTTTTTTATTTGGAAAAACAAACATGACATTAAGAAATAAAATAATGTTATTTAAATTTTAAAAATATAAAGAGAAACCATATACAAATACAAACCAGAAAGGATATATATTGGAAAACAAAATTAATACAAACCAGAAAAGATATGTATTAGAAAACAAAATTAAAGAGACGGTAATATCTTAGCAAAGGACAAAAGGACATAGTTGTGTTCTTGTGTGGGTCCTTGATCTGCCAGCTTGACTTCCTTTATAGTAGTTTATAGTATTATGCATTCACAAATTATGGCATATTCTTTTATTCCTAACTGAAGCTAATTTGGTTTCGTGGAACAGTCTCCAATATAAAAACAACCTGATGGATCATTATTTTAAAATCATTAATGTCACTGCCATTATTATGCCTCCAGAAACAAAACCTCTTGATCTATGGCTCTGCAAGTTTTTAGAGGATTATATGTGTATTTTTGAAAGCATCACAGACAAAACTCATAAAAAATCTATTTAGAATAGATATAGCATTTACTGCCCAGAGGAAGGAGATAATTTTAGGGGAAATATTATACTTGTCTTTGAATAATGATAATAATAACAATTTCTATAGTTTTTTTACTCTTTCATCTATATCTGCCTGATTTCTGAAGAAATTTTCATCACTTCAATGGGTTCAATATTTACAGAGACCTGAAAGAAAGCTATGACTCATCACATCAACTTGATACCCCAAAACACAGAACACATATTGACTTAGTGAGAAAACCCAGTTTCTAAACAAAAATATAATGAAAAGCTACCTCCCACAAAGAGATTGTGTAAAAGACTACAGGACCAAGATGTTTAGTACAATATTGTGCCAATCAACTGACAACCTATAGTGGCACTTCTGTGATTGCGATCAAATTAATTGGAAGAGATCAAATGCTTTAGACAAAAGACTGTTTTTGTTACTAGCTTTATAATCTCTAGAATTACAAGAGAAAGTCCTATAGGAGATGAATTCCATAATCTTGCTAAGTGACTGTAGGTAAATGAAAAGCCTGTCAAACAACACCTCTATGGTGGTACTTCACTTTTACTACAAATCCCACATCAAAGTCTTTCCATGTTCCCCGAGTATATTTTTCCTACAGAATTTATTGGCTAATAATGTTATGTTCTAAAAATCCAAAGCATGTTCAATTCTAAAAAGAATTGTAGGTGACCTACAAATAAATACGCTATACTTGTTTTTTAAGAGATAATTAAATTGATGTATTCAGTACTCTAATATAGCTAATAAAGTTATCATTTTGCAATCGTGACTTAGAAATAGTATTCTGTTGTCAAAATACTGGGGAAAAGTGTTTTTTTCCTATTATAGTATAATATTACACGTAAGTGGTTTGCATTCCATGTGCATTTTATGACACAATTTCCTTAGGCTTAAGGATATTTTACTGCAATTATTCAAGACAAACATACTAATTTTGAATTTCACATCATTTGTATTTCCTGCAAGATAAATCTCATATTTATTTATCTGGCATTCAATGTTCTCAAAAATTAATTTATTCAACAAGCACTTATGGAGGGTCTACTAGATACCACTCACTCTTCTAGGCAGTTGGAAAATATCAGTGAACAAAGCTGACACATTTCTTTTCTCCCATGGATGTTATATTCCAGCAAAATAAAGACAGACCAATAACAAACATAAATAAGTTATATAACATGTTAAAATGTAATAAGTGACATGAAAATAGCAGCTAGCATTTCAAAACTGTATATTGTCACTTTACAATAATTTTCATTCAGTAAATGAAGTGAGATTACACAAAGCAACCAAAATGCTATCCGATAAAATAACTGAATGAGAACTTTACAATGAAAGTATAACTATTCCGACAACCCTGACAGCATCCTTGATGGTATCTACTATTCTGAGTACAGATTTCTGTTCATCTCTTGGAAGGAGAATAAAGGTCTTTCACTGCCTTTCACTTTCAAATATAAATCCAAAGTCTGGAAATACACAAAGGTCTGTCCTTTTTCTGTTTATCCCTGCTCCCTGAGTCTTGGGTGTTTGCAGTGACACACGGCAAAAGCAGCCAAGGTTGACACCACAGCAGTTTTCTCTTAAATACAATTTTGACAATGTTAACTATTTTTTAGCCTATGTCTCTGACTGCTATGTGAATAAACACTAATTTTCTTGAGATACCAAAACTTGGAACACACCATCATTACTTTGATGAGAAACCCCATACCAATACACAACCATGAAGCAAGCTGGAGTCTCACAGTGAAGTGAGCTGTATATATGCAGTCTGCCCTTCAACAGTTTGTTCAGCCAAATTACTGTTATTCTTGATCTGTAACAATATCTAGATAAAGCTATAAAACTAAAACTTGTCACTGCTTTGTATTCCTTGTGAGAAACATATGCTACCTACCTGCTGGAATAAAGCAAACTTCCCTTCAAAGCAACCTCAGCTTCAAACTAAAAACATGAGGTTTTCCAAAGTCACTGTATCTTACCATACTAAATATGAATTTGCTTAAATGACTACAGAGAAACCTGTCTTCTACCTCAGCATGGTGGTAAATATTAATAATGTCTTCATCAGTACAGAGGGTACTTATCACCCTTCAGCATTACCAGATGAATCAGCTGTTCCTTTTTTAAAATGTGTAATATGAAGTTTAGGAAAATAAAATTTCAGAGAGCCTTTCAGATATATTCCTTCCTTCTAGATCATATTATATTTTTCTTTACTAAATATACATATGTATAAGTTTATATCATATATTCATCTATAAAAATATATTGATATTTATTGACAATTTTATAGTACATTTATACATATTTATATATAAAATTATGTTACATAGTCACATATACAATTTATATAAAGAAGTATATATTTTATTTAAATTTACATTAATGATAGGTAATATCAATGATATTGATATTATCTCCCACTTTTTTAAAGTTTGCAATTTAAATTCAAGGGGTTCCGTTGTAGCTAATTTGAGGTAAGTTTGGAAAGTAACTAATGTTTTTATAGGACACTGTGCGGTCCAACCCACCTCTCCCACCCGGTCCTGCTAAATTCGGCTTACTAGATCTTTGCTCGGGCTTACAGTTTTTTTAACATGCCACTACATCTGAATGTGCCTTGACTACCAAATTTAAAATATGTGTTAATTTGGCCAGGGGCAGTGGATCACACCTGTAATCCTAGCACTTTGGGAGGTTGAGGAGCATAGATAACTCGAGGTCAGGAGTTCCAGACCAGCCTGGCAAACTTGGTGAAACCCCATCTCTACTAAAAATATAAAATATTAGCTGGGTGTGGTGGTGCACACCTGTAATCTCAGTTACTCAGGAGGCTGAGGTAGAAGAATCGCTTGAACCCAGGAGGCAGAGGTTGCAGTGGGTTGAGATTGCGCCACTGCACTTCAGCCTGAGCGACAGAGCAAGACAGATTCCATTTCAAATAAAAAGAAAATGTTAATTTGCTTTTTGGGTGCACTCTGTCTCAACATATAGATTCATCCTAAACATTGTGGGATAAAATAAAATTGATGAAAATAATTTTTAAAATTAAGAATATAAATTATTAAGAACTAATCTTGCTATCACTTCAATCATTTACAAGGTCTTTCATTTCAGTTTTAAACATTTTAAATATATAATCAACAGTTGTAAACATTAGATGAGACTAATTTAACCCAAAATATATTTCCCGAAACCACATGAAACACATAAGGTAAGTCCAAGCTCTGGCATTCTTATTCTACAGCTATGGTGAATTCTTGGAGAATTCAAATCAGTATCTTAACATGTCTGTTGAGTCTATTCATTATTAAATTCTGGTTTTAATAATAGAACTTTAAATAAAAGAGGGAGGAACACTGGTTTTCTTTTTGGGGAATACTACTTCTCAAGAAAATAAATGACTGACCAATATAATTAATCTGTTTATGTTTAAAGATTGTGTCTTCATGGAAAAAAACTAATATTCAGTTTAGTCTATAATAGATACATGCCAAATGTTATAATAATGTAGTCATACTAGTTGGTTTAATAAAATATAAATACACCAAAAATGTTTTTAAATGAGTGGAAATTTAATCTCCATGTTTACTATTGCTATTATATTGGATATTTTCTTAGTGTTTATACATACGTTTACTCAATTAGTATTTATTTTATATTTAGTGCATATCAGACACTAAGCTTCTGCTATAGAAATAAATTATTCCATTTCCTCACAATGACTTTGCTATTGAGCATGCACTATATTTCATATTTTTTTTACCTAATATACATTTCAAGGTACTTTAGTAAAATAACTCCAAATTAGGAGATAAATAAATTTTAATTGCCAATTTTTTTGAGGTTTCCATTCCATCTATGTTTTTGGAACTTTCATCTAAATCTCAGTCTTTTAAATAAATCCATTTCTCACTATTTGTTAGAAAAGTCATGGGAAAAAGCTTAGTTTGAAAGGAGCAAGCAAAGGGAAATATAAAAAGAGAAGCCCAAACATTATTTCATCAGTGGAGTACTTAGCTTAAAAATATAACCAAGTAAATTTAAAATGGAGTTTTAATGCTCAAGCAAATGCATGCATCATTTTAAAAAAGAAGCTTGAAAGAGAGTTCTGTGCAGTGTCATTACCTGGCACAGAAAAATGATTCTGATTAATATTCTTGTTTGATGAATATTATAGATTCTAAGAAACACAAATAAATTAATGAGTAAATGAGTATTTTCCTAAGGCAAATCCATCAGCAAAAAAAATCCAGAAGTATTAAGTCAGTCAACAGAGACTAAATGTAAAAGTATGAAAATGTCAGTGACTTGTATAATGTAATATAATAAAAGTCCTGGCTCTGGCATGAGAGAGTCTTGCATTGCATTCCTAGTTATGCTGCTTTTGGAGGGCTATATAAGGGTAAACTAGTTAAAACTTGTGAGAATCAGTTTAAAATTAGGACAATAAAATCCATTTTATTCTTCTGTAATTGACAGATGAAAATTTGAACAAAAAATAAAAGTTAAGAATATTCATTTGTTCATTTATAGCATAAGTGTTTACTAAGCACTGATTCTGGATAATGTGCTTTATAAGATGCAGTGGCTACAGCTTTATGAGAAAAACTGAGTGAATTAATAATAAATACATAATAGTCCATATAGAGTTTTCAGTCTAACAGAGTGTGACAGTCACACCTAAAGTAGCTCACAATGAATCAAATCCTCATATAATACTATTCTATAGATCAGGGGTTCAGTACTGGTCCACGGCCTGTTAGGAACCAGGCCACAGAGCAGGAGGTGAGTGGTGGGTGAGCAAGCAAAGTTTCATCTGTATTTACAGCCCCTCCCCATCATTCGCATTACCGCCTGAGCTCCGCCTCCTGTCAGATCAGCAGCAGCATTGGATTCTCATAGGAGGGCAATCTCTATTGTGAACTGCACATACAAGCGTTCCAGGTTGCATGCTCCTTACGAGAATCTAATGCCTGATGATTGATCTGTCATTGTCTCTCATTATTCCCAGATGGGATCATCTAGTTGCAAGAAAACAAGTTCAGAGCTCCCACTGATTTTACATTATGGTGAGTTGTATGATTATATCATTATATATTATAATATAATAATAATAGAAATAGAGTGTATAATAAATGGAATGCACCTAAATCATCCCAAACCACTCTCCTGCTCCCAGCGCCAGGTCAGTGGAAATTTATTTTTCATGAAACCAGTCCCTGGTGCCACAAACTTGGGGGCCATTGCCATAGATAGTGGAATCTATGACTTGCTTCTAATGTGTAGAATATGATAAAGGTAACAAAATGTCACTTTCTTGTTTCAATTAAGTTATATAAGATTCAGTCTTAGCACATTGGAGAAAGATAAATCTTCCTGCTCTGTGTAAAGAAGCAAACGTATTGTAAACTGCCTTTGGAGAAGGACATATGCCAGGGAACTCCAGGTGACTTCTTGGACCAGAGGATGGCCTCCAGACAACAGCCCTCAGTCATATAACCAAAAAGAAATGAATTCTGCCAACAATCTAAATGAGCTTTGTAAAACAATTGCATTCCATATTGTTAATTATATTTTGAAAAGAAATGTAATTTAAATACTAAATAATGAGATTTTAATTATTTTATATATGATCAATTATATACAATAAATTCTTTTTTTATAAATCTAGTTACAACTTTTCTGTTTCTTATATTGAACAAATTTTGAGCTATAACTCAGTCATATTACTTTACTTGCTTTTGCCATTACCATAGCTTGGTAGGAAATAAGGTTTTAAATAATAGTCTTTTAAGTAGGTGACAGATTTAGAATAAAAGATTCATAACAGTTCTAATTTTAAAAAATGACTTCACATGTTTAATGACATAGAAAACAGGTAGTATCTACATTCCTAACTTTTTTTCTTAAATCTGCTTTCATTTAAACAATGTAAAATTAATTGGTAAAGCATGTCATTTAAAAAAAAAATTAAAGTTCTGGGATACATGTCCAGAATGTGCAGGTTTGTTACGTGGGTATACACGTGCCATGGTGGTTTGCTGCACCGACCAACCCGTCATCTACATTAGGTATTTCTCCTAATGCTATCCCTCCCCTAACCTCCCCACCCGCCCGACAGGCCCCAGTGTGTGATGTTCCCCTCTCTGTGTCCATGTGTTTTCATTGTTCAGCTCCCACTTACGAGTGAGAATATGCGGTGTTTGGTTTTTCTGTTCTTGTGTTAGTTTGCTGAGAATGCTGGTTTCCAGCTTCATCCAAGCATGTCATTTTTATTAGATATAGTTGGTAATAGAAGGAAACATATAAATTTTTTTTGTTGTTTGTTTGTTTTGAGATGGAGTTTTGCTCTTGTTGCCCAGGCTGGAGTGCAATGGCATGATCTCGGCTCACTGCAACCTCCTCCTCCTGGGTTCAAGCGATTTTCCTGCCTCAGCCTCCCGAGTAGCTGGGATTATAGGCATGTGCCACCACGCCCGGCTAATTTTCTATTTTTAATAGAGACAGGGTTTCTCCATGTTGGTCAGGCTGGTCTGGAACTCCCGACCTCAGATGATCTGCCCGCCTTGGCCTCCCAAAGTGCTAGGATTACAGGTGTGAGCCACTGTGCCCGGCCAACATATAACTTTTAATAGTTATTTAAATATTAATATGTATGTAATGGATACTAGAGTAAATACTGATTGGGAAATACAAACTGTCATTAATAAAATATTTGTCTTCTATATAGCTTTAATATGTACTTTTTAACATGTACTTACAACATTTATTTAACATGAATAGAGTAGAAAATGTGTACTTTAATACTTTGCCAGGTGACATGTTTAAGTAGAATGAATAATACTAGGTTTATCCTCTATTGCCCCTCTTCTTATCAGAGGGGTCATATTTCATATTTCATATCTTTTCTACACTTTATTTTCTACTTCACATTATATGAAGTCTAACCAGAGATCATAAAGTTTCATACTATATCAATGCAGAGGCAGAATCAACATTCTATACATATACCTTTTTACTTTCTTTGCAGGATTTTTTAGGTAAGGTCTTCGGCCAACTGAACTGCAACTGTTTCATTTACAATAATTTTAAAACAGTAAAATTCTCTCAAGAACTAAGTTTGTACATTTGATGTTGATAAAAATAATGCTAATGATGAATATTTTTTGAGTATGATAGATGTTGATATTATTGAAATCATTAGATATGCTTTAATAACTTTAAAACCAAATGGTAGACTGGTCCATTTCATTTCTCTTTGTACTTTACCAATTTATACTATGAAAATCATGTATGAAATTTATAGTCTAGAACGTTTGCAGAAATATCATCTCAAAAACAGTAACTCAAAGTCTAATACAGAAAGACATCCATATAAGGAAGCATTTCACAAATATTTCTAAGCTTTGATTTGATATATATTAAGCTTTTACCATTTATCTTATAAATCTACATGATTAAAGAAATGATCAACCTTCTCAACTGGCACAATGTGAAGATGGATAATTTGACTTAGAAAAATAACTAATTGTGTAGTCATGTAAGCCCTTCATTTATGACACAAATCCATAAAGGTCACTGTCATATTTCTTACAGACTGGATTTTAATGTAAAGCTGAGTTTTATTTTTCTAGAAAACTGTAACTTTTATTGAAAATAGTTCATGTATAAGCAGATTTATGGAATTCAAACTCATGTTGTCCAAGGGACAATTGTGTGTAATTTTATAATTGTAAAACTCTGTCTTATCTGTAAATGATAAGATATTACAATTAGTTGGTTCTTTATGTTTGAGGGGCAAATAAAATTTGAATAAGTTGTCTTACTCACAAAGACTATGCTTCATGAATAATACACTAAGAACTTTAGTCTCTTCCTACAAACACCTAATTTTATAGTGTATCCTTGCATTTCAAAATTACCAAACTGAAAAGTAGTCGTTCTCTCTCTTAGTGTCAATGCTAATTGTATGGTACGTTCATTACTAGAGCAAATTTTTTCTAACTTAAATTTTTAAATTTATTACATTAAATATTAGATTATGCTATTATATAGTAAATTCAAACTGCCTGTATAATATTGTATCCTATTAAAATGATACAGACATTAAATTTTATGGGCATTCTAATGATTGTTTTCCATTTTTCCATACTTTTAAAATAAGTTGTTATATGTCCCTTGGGGTTGGGGATTATTTTAGGAATACTTTACTACTTATTAATTTTCCAAAAGTCAATAATGAAAAATATTTACTTCCCAACACACCCTGGCAAGATATTTTATAAGTGAAAGACATAATTTCATTCTGACCCTTTTAATTCTAAGGCCTTTTCATGTTGGTTTTTTTTTTCAATCTGAACTAATTTTTAACTCTCTGTATTTATTACCATAACCAAATTTCATTTTACTTTATTTTTAGCTAGTTATTTCTGCCTAGGCATTTTCTCCTTTTTCATATTTCGACCTAAGAATTTGTTCCTCATGTAAGACTTCTCTGACAAGTCACTTCCTCCCCCAAGTATAGGTCAAATATTTTGCGATAATCCTTCTTAGCCTTTCCTTTGTATTCAGCGAACACATCTCAGTTTATAATTACATTGCTTGTCAGTGGGTACTTTGGCAATACTTGTGTTTCACTTTATGCCCCTGAGAAGAGGAATCATTATTAGCCAAGCTCCTATCCCAGCTTTTTATCCCAGAGCCCAGCAAATAGCTTAGCCCAGATTAGCATTGATGTTTTGAATGAATGAATTTTAAAAAGAAACGTATCATTTTCACAAAATGTCCTGTTATTTACATTAAAGCTAATTTGCTCTTGTCAAATCTGTATTATATATGAAATTTAGTTTTAACACTTATTCCTGCAGCATTTGCTGAATATGCAAGGATCGATAATTGATAAATTCTAAGGAAGTTTTATTTCCTTTAAGACACATTTAAGGTATTGTTGGAGAAAGGGCTATGAATATTGTAAATTCTCACAGAGAGTATGGAGATGTTTGTACATAAATATATATTCATTATAAAATAATATTTTAAATCGTCAAACTTAGATAAAATATATGCTTATAAAATATAAGAATAAAATTCTAATATACTTGGAAAATAAGAACCAAATCTCAGCCTGTAAGTTAAAATTTATGGTTTATATACAACAAAAACTATTGGGGCTGTTTTTATTTCCGTGACCCAATTAAACTAATCTTTTCTCAAATTTCATCCCTATGTCTGAGTATACTAATATTGGCAAAGCCCTCTCTATCCTAAAATAATGTCTATTTTAATATGTCTTCATAGAAAAGTCATTAAAAAGCAGTGAACATAGCCACTAAGTATGATTTTAATATTTTTGTTGAAATGACTAAATTAATAGAAAGTGACAAAAAGTACCTTAAGAAGAATTTTAAAAAACAAAAACAAAAGATTGAACAAAGCATATGTGGAAATATAAATTATAATTTTCTTCCACTTTATTAACACTCTTGTCTAATTAGACAATAATTACTTTAAAAACTAACACTTTCCCCTTAGAATTACTGCTGAAGTTGAAAGGTTCAAGTTTTTAATTACTACTCATAAAGCATGCAGTGAAACTTTCTAAACTATGAAAAGTCTACTATCTTACGATTCAGCAAGATATTTATCTTAGAAAAACATCATTAATAAGTACAAAATCTCATTTAAATTAACAGCAAGAAACTTTCATATTCCTTTCCAGTGTCAGAAATGGGTGAAATAAATCAAAATCAAGGATCTTTTGTGGATGAAAGGAAGTAGAAATCTTAAGATTAGAAACTCACTAATGTGATGCCCATGGGCAAAGATGAAATCAGATATTACAGATGATTTTGAAGTTGCAGTTTTAATAATGATAAAGGTATAGAGAAAGGGAGAATTGAAGCAGAAATGAATTTCATACTGTTGCCCACACCAACCAACTCATCATGCATTTCAAAAGTATATTCCGGCACAACATGGTGGCTCACACATGTAATCCTAGCACTTTGGGAGGTCAACATAAAAGAATGGCTTGAGGTCAGGAGTTCGAAGCCAGCCTGGGCAAAGTAGCAAGACCCAGTCTCTGCAGAATAGACAAAATAAAAAAATTAGCCGGGAGTAAGGGCACACACCTGAAGTCCTACCACTCTCCAGAGGCTGATGGGGGACGATGGTTTGAGCCTAGGAGTTCAAGGTTACAGTGAGATATGATCGTGTTACTGGGGGGGACAGATTGAGAGCCCAAAAACAAACAAAACAAATAAACAAAAAAGTATATTCCACTAATACCTTGTAAGTGGGGGTGTATGAAGTTTTTTTTAAATCAGATATAATGATAATAGCGTGTGTGCATGGCAGTGTGTGTGTGCGTGCATGTCAAGTTGCATATATTAAGTGTAAACACCACAGTTATTTCAGGAAGGGATCATAAATGCATAAGAATCTAAGTGTCCATAAAATACTGTAAATAAATAATTAAAGCTGATTGAGAAATAATGGGGGCTCTGGAGACTGTGCTGAATTTAAACTTAGCAACTTTGCAGAAGTCTACGTCTATTTTTTCCATCTTCCAATTTTTTAGGTAACATTGAGTGTCTGGATTTTCATATGCAATTATGCAATTTATTTTAATTAAACTATTTTCTAGTGTATAGTGTGGCCAAGAAAACGCAGCTTTATGTGCCATCCAGACCGTGTTGCAATAGTTTAAAGCCTTGGGCTTAAGGATCTGTTAGTAACATGACATTTGTGTGATCAGAGCTATCTCTCCATACGCATTTAGGACCACTGTACTATCATCACGTCCAAAACTTACTTTCATAATCACAATCTTTGAAAATTCTCACACTTTAGAGTATCTTCCTGCCTAGAAAAATCTATCACAGTAATATATGCACTCACCATAAAGATAATGTACCAGGATGCTGAGGATATACTAGGTGGAAATTTTAGAACTGCTGTTCAGGATTTTCTCAAAACAGAAATATTCAGAAATATCAGGTAGTTACTTTACAAAGTAACATATATAAATATATGTATATACACACACACATATATTTATATACGCACAAAGGGTTTCTTAAATGCACATGTACCTTTAAAGTAAGAATGCATTTTGGGCATAGTCATCACCAACACAAAGTTCATTCTTGCCTCATGTATTGATTTATGCTCTAAATTTTGTAATCATGTGAGCAATCTTTAAAATGATACCAGATTCCCAGGTTAAAGTCATTTGGATGACATTTATTTATATTTTTTGTACTATTTTGACTTTGAGGGATGTGTTAGAAAATCTTGTAAACTAGCTTTTGGTATTTTCTGCTTATTATTATTTTTTATTTTTTGGTGAGCAACACTAAGACTGGCATTTCAACTTCCAATGAGGGTCCTTATATAATCTCAGTTAAGCATATTACTGCTAAATTCAAACAAATTTTAAAAACAAAAAAAGATATAAATGATTGAAAGCATGACAAACGTTCCCTGTAGATGTTTTCTAATTTTTAATAAATTTGAATTAGAAATATGCCTTTCCAAGTGAATTTTAGATATCGGTTACCACCTTCAAGATCATCATTTTTGTATTTGTGAAGGTGAAAGGAGAAGGCATACATAATATTATATCTGTAATAAATGTAACTTTTTAAAGTAACATAACATCTATATATCGCAGGAAATAATAATGATACAACATTAAATAGATATAGACCTGATGATATAGTTGGAATTCTCCAAACCCTTGCATAACACTTATGTAATCAATGTGAATTTAAAAACATATAATTGACAATAATATATGTGATACAGTAGATTGTCCAATATTTTGTTGGTCTAAACTACAAAATTTGCCCTGATGATTGGTGTATTGAAGAGAAAAACAATTATTTGTATCTCATGATACTTATCAAAAGAGTTTGTAGACAAATAAAAAACACACTAGCAAAACACACTCTGTTTCATGTTAATTAAAGGGAGAAATACTGTTTACAGAAATTAGCTTCCAAAAATCATTCTTTGTGAAAACACATAAGTAAACTAATTTTAATACTCTCAGTTATAACTAAAATGGTATCATCCACTATCTTCCACTAACTAAGTATTAAATACAGAGCATAAGCTATTCCAACTGTCATATTAAACAACTTTAAGTATGGCTTATGTCTATAATTTTCTTGTAATCTCATTCTGAATGGAGCTTTCTTGAGCAACAGTAATTACAGAGGAGTTAAGAGTCTGGAAATATTTATTTGTTTATAGAAAGAAAAACTAATAAGAGAATGAACATACTTAGTCTAATTAGAAAAGTTTTGTTTAAACTTCCATTAGAAGTAAAATAATGCCACAAACTGAAATGAATCCCTGGATATTCTTAAAACATTATTGTTACTTTAGTTTCTTAAAAACAAATTAAGCAGACACTCATTTTTTCCAATAGCTTGTAAACTTTTGAATCTTGGGTATAATTTTAATTCTTGAGAGTGTCACATATTTGATAAAGAATTTTTGTCTAAGATATCTATGCATATGTGTATTTGAGTATATGCTATATTAACATATGTGTATTAGACTGCCAAGATAAAATATAACTAATCAAAGCATTTATTATTTAACTTTGATTAAATCTATTAGCTTCTTTATAGATTTTGCTCATTTGTAAGAGGAGGTTAGGTTTCTTCTCCCAGGATAAAAGGGATGAGTTATCTCTTTCTCTTGGGACAGATGTACTGTGGTAAATGCAGTGATAAGAGATAAATGAAAATAAAGAGAAGCCCCTAACCAAACAGAAATGAAAAGAACAATAATAGAGAAGAGTGTCTGGGGACAGTGTTTGAGGTTACTTTTTCTTTTTTCTAAAATGATTTTTTGCAATTCATGAAAACAAGCCTGAAGCATAAACTTGTCATCTCATTTTGAGATGCATTTCTCCTAATATTAAGTATTAAAATATAATGATCAGGCATATTTTTAAGACTCTTTTCACCTTGTTTGAAATGTATTGCTTCACAAAGTCTTTGTGGAGCTTTCTTTTTTTTTAAGAAAAGAAGAAATAATACAAATATAGTTTAGGTTGTGTTAATGCTTGAAGAAAGGTGTAAAGGGAGTGATATGCTTTGGTTGTGTCCCCACCCAAATCTCACCTTGAATTGTAATAATCCCCATGTGTCAAGGGTGGGGCCAGGTGAAGATAATTGAGTCATGGGGCGTTTTCCCACATACTGTTCTTGTGATAGTGAATAAGTCATCTGGTTCTATAAATGGGAGTTCCCCTGCACAAGCTCTCTTGCCTGCTGCCATGTAAGACATCACTTTGCTGCTCCTTCACCTTCTGCCATGATTGTGAGGCCTCCCCAGCCATGTGGAACTGTGAGTCAATTAAACCTCTTTCCTTTATACATTATCCAGTCTTGGGTATGTCTTTATTAGCAGCCTGAGAACAACTAATACAGGGAGAGAAAGAAGGTTGGAGTAGGGAGAAGATTGCTAGGGTATTAAAGGAAAGCCCTCTGAAAATGACACTTGAGCTGAGACCTGAATAAACTAAGGGATATTTTAGAGAATCCCATAACAGGGAAGCAGGCATACCACTTTCAATGGCTCTGAGTGGGGAGCATACCAGCCATGGATGAGAAACAGCAAATAGGCCAGATTAATAAGAGGGAGGGAGTAGTACTTGAGATGAGAGACGTAGCCAACAAGAAACTGAGAGAATGGAGGTGCCACTTACTGGAATGTGATCCTCCCTATTGGGGAGCGGCAGGTTTGCAGTAGAAATCAAGAGTTTGGCTTTGATTGCTCAAATAAAGTTTGAAATATCTATTAAACTACCATACAGATGTCCCATAGATTGATATGAATGAATGTGAAAGTCAGGGTAGACAAAAAATTGCCAGTCATGAAATGAACATGGCACTAACATAGGCTATATCTATGGAGGATGTACAAAGAGAGAAAAATCAGGACTTGCAAATATTTAGAGGTCAGAAAAATAAAGGGTATGTGGCTAAAGAGATAAGAAGGAGTGAGAGGGAATGCCTGAAGCCAAATGAAGAAAGGATTTCAAACAGGAGAGAATGCTAATATGTCAAGTGCCACTAATAGGTTGAGGAAGATAAGGATTGAGGATTAACTATTGTGTATTTGCAAAACAGAAGTCACTGATGCCCTTGAGAAGAGTGGTTTTAGTGGAGGAGTGGGAACAAAAGCCTGACTAGAGGTTTCCAAGAAAATAGAGTCCATATAATTTGTTAGTGTTTTTTTTTTACCGTGCAAGTGAGCAACCAAATGCGGAGATAGGAAGACAGTGGGGACAATGAGTCCATGAGCTTGACACATATGTGCACTTGTGTTAAAGATAGAGCTATTACCAATGAAAGTAATCTATTAAAAAGTACAGTGCAGACAAAATAGGAGAGAGAATGGACACACCTGCACAATAAGAGAAAAGTCCTTTCTTAGGTTGGTAGAGGAAATTAGTTCCTCTAGACAGTGGTAATTAACCAGAGAGAAGGTCCAGGATAGGTGGAAGTTTGCGGATGAGAACGATGTATCGGAGCTTCGAGGATAAAGAGAATGTATGAAGGATTCCTTTGAAAAGTGATAGTGTGAATTAAGTGGCAAAATGGCATACAATTATACAGTTATTGCACAGGGATGATGGACCACTTGATGTTTGTTTTTTCTTTTATTTTCCAGCCACATGAAGCTGTTGGCACGTAGGATTAGAGTAGACAAACTACTATTTTTTTATGTTTAGTTTTCTTTATAATACATTTCTTCAAGTTTACCAATTAAAATATTTTGAATCTCATAATTAAGTCTTAAATATACGTGTTCATGGGTGGTAATTACTTAAAACACTTGGATAGTAGCAAGTAATGAAACTTCTCTTTCTCCTCTGTTGTATTCACCACCACTTTAGCCTGAATAACTGAGCAAATACCAGGTTCTTGGAACACTGGCATAAACTAGCAGTATCTAGATACTGGCAGTATCTAGAACTATGGCTCTGTCCATCAGCACAAGCCACTAGTAATTCAGAAACTGGTCATTTATATAATGGCATTTATTGCATCTTTACCACAAACAAGATGATTTTTTAAACATGGTTTAAACTATATTATACAAATTATTCAGCTGTGTTTGATACTTCTTATATGTAAGAATCACTTTCCTTTTTATAGATTACTTTTCCTCTTTTTATAATATCTGAAATTTAAGGATGCTGTCTCAGAGAGCCCTTTATTTATGCAGGCAAGATAAGAATCTATCTGAGATACTCTCACATTCTTAAAAACTAAATAGCTACCCATGTGTGTGTGCATAGTGATGTCAGAAGTTCTTAACTGAGTCATAAATTCCAAAGAATCTTAGCTAAAATGAAGCTCATATCTTGCTAATTCTTCTCTGTTAACTCATAAGAAAACAGAAGCCCAGAGAAATTAAAAGATTTGTTCAAGATTTGCTTGATAGCATACTAAGGTGGATTTAGGACTTTGGGCTCTGAATTGCTTAATATGGAAGTGTTGCTCAGGGAAAAGCCCAAACCCCAGCATTACACAATAAATCCATGCAACAAATTTATACATGCAGCCTCTGAATCTATAATTTTAAAATGTGCAAAACCAAGCATCTTTGAGGAACAAAATTCTGAGATATTATAAGACTTTGAAAGTCATATTAGGCTTTGCTATTGTTCAGATTTTTTAAAATAATTTTAATTTTTTTCATTTAAATTTTAAAATTTTGTTGTGGTAAAATGTACATAACATATAATGTACCATTTTAGCCATTTTAAGTTTACAGTTTAGTGGCTTTAAGGACATTCACATTGTTGTATAGCCATCACCACCATCCATCTTCAGAACTTTTCATCGTTACAAACTGGAACTCTATCCATTAAATAGGTGCTCCCCATTAAGCCCTGCTCCCCGCCCCTGGTAACCATTATTCTATGTTGTTTCTCTATTAATTTGACTATTCTGGGTATGGTATATTTGTGAAATGATATGAAATTTGTGCTTTCAATGGACAAGCATTTGAGGGGATTCAAAATTGAATTATTTTATCACGTTTCAGATGGAACTACAATTATTGAGCATCACCATTTTAGACATTTTACTAGGAACCTTAAATACATGTTTTATTTTAAATTCTGGATCAAAATTCTGAACTAATTGATTTCATTTCTTTATAAATTGCACAGAAGCTGAGCATGAGAGGTTAGGTAGCCCTCTCAAAGTCAAACATTGGAGGCAAGAATAGAAGTGGAATCTTCAAACCCATGTCCATTAACATTTCACAGAACTTTGAAGTACATTATGCTTGCAGTGATTAAAGCTTGCGATCAAGTGTCTGACTAACCTGGGTTGCAATCCTGACTCTGCCTCTTACATGCTACAATATTTTGGGCAGTTTTCTGAACTTTTCAAACCCTCAGTTTTTCCTTTGCAAAATGTTAAAATGATAGTTTGAAAATCATCTAGAAAGGGTGTTGATTACAGCATAGCACAAGACAGAAACTTTTCCATATCATAAAGAAAAAAATTTAGGATTTTTGAGATACTAAGAAGATTATCATTTATATCTGAAAGGGAATTCAGATTGCTTAGGGAAATTATACCTAAGATGAGACTCATAATGGCAGATAATAATAAAATAGCGATATTTTTCACATATTAAAATGCATGTGTTATTGTATATAACAATTATATATTTAAAAATTGTCCTTCAGATATACTCAAACACGTCTTCAAATACCTTCATATAAGGATATTTACTGAAGTATGATTTGTAATACGAAGAGGTTGTAAACAATTAGAATGTACAGCAATAAAGGATACAATAGGTTAAAGAAAAAATGTATTGTAGGCATAGAATATTTGCTATGTATCTAATTTTTTAAAATCATATTTATAAACTAAAATAGATACTCTAGGATATGTCAAGGAGCTAAGGAAATCATTTGGTTTACTATTTGGATGTTTACACTGAATCTTCAAAGTGTTACATTTTCTTAAAAGAAAATGTTAAAGCATATGTGGCATTTAGTCAAATGTATATGAATATGTATTTATGGCTATTTTATGTAAATGCATATATGAGATGTTCTTGAAGTAAAAAATAATTCTGTGTTTTTTTATCTTGACACAAGTTGAAGCTATTACAAAAGCTAATTATTTAATTAAAATAACACTGGAAAAATGTTTTAAATTTCATTTGTTTAGCTAGAAAATACTTAGGAAGTGAGGAAATAATTTAGATCAATACCATGTGTATATTTAAATCAGATTTTCAAAGTTTGACCTTTTTACAGAAAATCTAACAGCAACAATTATTTCCAGCATTACTCCAAGTCAAATCATTTGATAGTGTTATTTCCTATAGAATAGTAGTGTGTATTAGAATACAATGTCTGAAAACTTAGGCTACAGTAAATTTATAAAATGCATTTTTTAAATAGTAAACTAACTTTAGCTTACTGTTGTTTTTAATAAAATTTTTAATTTTTAATTTTTTTAGCTTTTTGACTCTTTGTAAGAACACATGGTATAGCCATACAACATAGTTTCTTTCTTTATATTTTTATTCTATAACCTTTTTCTATTTTAAAAATTATTAATTTAATTTTTACTTTTAAAGCATTTTTTAAACCTAGACCCAAAAATACACATTAGCCTAGGCCTACACAGGGTCAAGATAATCAATATCCCTGTCTTCCTCCTCCATATCTTGTCCCAGTACAAGACTCTGAGAGGCAATAACATGCACGGAGCCGTCATCTCCTATGATAATAATGCCTTCTTCTGGAATATCTCTTGAAGAACCTGTCTGAGGGTGGTTTACAGTTAATTTTTTTATAAGGAGATGAAGTACACTCTAAAATAACAATAAAACTTACAGTATTGTAAATACATAAATTAGTAATATAATCATTTGCTATCATTTTCAAGTACTATATACTAAGTGTATGTGCTATTATTTTTATCACTGGCAGCACAGTAGGTTTGTTTATACCAGAATCACAAGAAACGTGTGAGTAATGCTTTCTGAGATGATGTTACAAGGGCTATATCACCAGGAAATAGAAATAGAAATTTTTCAGCTATGTTATAGCCTTATGGGACCACCATTGTATATGTGGTACATTGTTGACCAAAATGCCATTATGCAGAGCATGACCATACAAATGTACAGATGCTCATCAAATTACAATGAGGATACATCCTGTTAAAATCATTGATGTCATAAATATTGTAAGTTAAAATGCATTTAATAAACTTTGTCTACTGAACATCACAGCTTAGCTTAGCCTACCTTAACCATGCTCAGAACACTTGCATTAGCTTACAGTTGGGCAAAATCATCTAATACAAAGTTAATTTTTATAATAGTGTTGAATATAGTTATGTGACTGATTGAACTGCACTGAACTAAAGTTTCCACTGAATGCATATCACTTGGCACCATCATAAATCCAAAAAATTGTAAATTGAACCATTGTAAGTTGGAGACTCTCTATATATAAAATATGCGTGTGTGTGTTTATGTATTTTAAATCATCACTGCCTCTACTTTTGTAATTTTTGCATGGAAATCCAAATCCAAGGGAGCAAGACAGCCAATTTTTTTTTTTTTTGTATTTTTAGTGGAGACGGAGTTTCACCACGTTGGTCAGGCTAGTCTTGTACTCCTGACCTCGTGATCAGCCTCCCAAAGTGCTGGGATTACAGGTGTGAGCCACCGCACTAGGCCAAGATAGCCAATTTTAATAATAACCCAGAGCTAAAAATGTCTAGAAAATTAAAATCATCAGCTAATAACCAAACTATTATATAAATATAGATTATTTTCTAGAAAAGAAAAGTTCAAAGGCCATTTAATAGTTGAAATTTTATGATGGGTGCAAATTTTGATGCACTATGTTTTGCTTTAGATCCTTTTTAAAGAAAGCATTAAATAAGGAATGCTTTACAGAGTTATTGAGATTTTTTAGCAAAAAGAAGTCCTCATTATTTTTGTTTTGGTTTCCTGTGCTTTTGGTGTCATATCCATAAAATCATTGCTGAGACGAATATCATGAAACTTTTCCCTCATATTTTTTTTGCACTTTAATGATTTGAGTCTTACATTTACGTCCATAACCCATTTTGAATTTTTTGTGTGTATGGTGTAAAATTGTGTCCAATACCATTCTTTTGTGTATTCTTATCTATTTTTCCAGCACCATGTGTTGATTAGGCCATTGTGACTTTTTGGCACCCTTAGTGAAGATCAGTTGACTATATATACATAGATTTATTTCTGAGTCTGTATCATATTCCAGTATTCTATATGTCTGTTGTACAAGTGATACTATATCAAACTAAAAAGGCTCTGTACAGCAAAGGAAACAACAGAGTGAAGAGGCATTTCGCCTTAAGAGAATGGGAGAAAATATTTGCAAAATGTATACTTGATAAAGGGTTGATCTCCAAAATACTTTATTTTTGAAACTCCTGTAACTCAATAAAGCATGTGACTTGATTTTTAAAATGGGCTAAAGACTTGGAAAGACAATTTTCCCCAAAAGAACTATAAATAGTCAATAGATATATTTAAAAATGCTCAATGTCCCTAATGATAAGAAGAATGCAAATCAAAGTCAACAAGAGATATCTCCTCACACCTGTCAGTATGGCTATTACAAAACAAAAACAAACAAATCAAAACAATAAAACCCCAAAGACAGTACGTTTTTAGTAAGAATGTGGAGAAAGTGGAACTCTTGAAAACTGTTGGTGGGAATGCAAAATGGTGCAGCCACTATAGAAATCACTACGGAGGTTTCTAAAAAAATTTAAAAATGGAACTACCATATGATTCAGTAATCAAAATTCTTGGCATTTATCCAAAAGAATCAAAATTACAGTCTCAGATACAATCATATACTAGTACTCTTATGCTCGTTGTGACTCTATTTACAATATCCAAGATGTGGAAACAACCTAAATGTCCATCAGCAAGTACATGAATAAAAAAATGTGCTATATATATAATATATACTGACTAAGACTCTCTCCTTTGACCAAAACTTTATTTGGACTCTTTTGAATCTTATGCTTGGCTAGGTCTAACCTTGGGCTTTTCTTTCCGTCCTTGTTGAATCCAGTTTGAGCAATATTCCTGCTAAGTCAGCTTAGGAAAAAAGCTTCAATATCTTATGACACTGGACTCCATTCAGCAATAATTCCATCAAGTTGATGTAGCTAGAAACCTCGTTTTTCTGTATGTTTCTGCTTAGTAATTTTCCATTCACTGAACCCCACCCTGCTTTTTGGTATAAGTCTCCACTTGTCATGGTGGAAGTTAGAATTGAGTCCAATCTCTCTCTGCTCCTTTAAGACCCCTTTGCCGGGGTCCGTATACCTATTACCATGCCCATCCTTGAACAATATCTGCCTTAACATCTTTAAGAAAATTCTGCAATATATAATACAATGTTGTATGGCAGAAAGTTTCAGTCAAGCCAGGTAAAGAAGCCCTAGAGATCTGCCATACAACATTATGCCTATAGTCAAAGATTATACACTTAAAAATTGGTTAAGAGGATAGGTCTCACGTTAAGCATTCTAACCACAATAAAATAAAATTTAAAAAGTCTTCACTAGCATTAAAAATTATTAATTATAAATTTATTACAGAGCTGTCCTCAATTAAATTAAAAAATAAAATTGTCAGCCCATTGAAGGCATTATCTTAAAAATTAGAATTAATATGCAAAGAATAGAATAATGGGAGTGGTAAAAATTGAAGTTATGAAAGTTATGTTCTACCCTCAACCATCCATTAGTTAAGTAGGCTGGTTAAGTCATTTTTTTTTTTTCTCTAAGCCTCAATTGTACTTCTTTAGACTTGGGCTAATCATACTAAACAAATGGGATTGCTATTATGTTAAAACATAGACATTAACAAACAGCAGTTCAATCTGACTCTGGCTAACTATATACTGAATAGAATGCTTAATGTATTTTAACCATTCTCACATAAGTAGAATTAACAGTATAAACAATAAATTTCCGAATCCAAAGTTTAAGAGATGTTAAGGCAAATACTGTATTGTCTGAAAAGTATACACTTTTGAAAAATACATAGGATTAATATTGAAAATATCAGAATATGCTTAAACAAGTATGCTTACATAGGTTTTCTCCTTTCATCTCAGTTTGAAAATCTAGCCATGTAAAATCAGTTTCTAGTTACCAGTGATTCACAGATAAGCTTCACCCATTAAAATTTCCATTCCTACTTAAGAACCACAAAGAAGTTAAACCCCAAAAGCAGCATCTCAAAATCAACTCTGAAAGGCAATTACTTTTTCAATAAGTAAAATTCACGAGGAAAATTTGTCACTGCATTAGCAAGTTGTCTCTCCATAGAATAAAGAACCAAAGCTTTACTTGTTTATTGTGTATGAGGAGATCAGGATCAGTCAGTTAATGCTTGTGTTGAGAACATTTATAATGCCAAAATAAGGTTAATAATCCTAAAAATTAGATAACTTAATAAAGCAACATTAGACTACCTAAAAATTCCAATGCTCAAAAAGTAATTCAATATTTTTAGATATGCTAAATTGTGTATCTGCTTTCTCAGTAACGTTTCCAAAATACCTATCTTCTCTTCACATTCAATTTTTCTTTCTTACTACAACTCTTTAGCCACAACTACATAAACCTTAAAATAAAATTTTCTGATATTATTATTAATATATATGTCCACATAGGTAGATAAAATGGCTATAAAATAGGTAATTTTTAAAGTTTATGAGCTAAGTGATGCTAACAGAAGCAATTCTACAAATACATATGCAAAGTGTATTATTCATTTAAAACAATTAACACAAAGCACTCTTTTTTGGATATGGTAACTACCAAAGTCAAAAAAACAAAGAGCTGAAATATTATGTAAATTGTTCACAGAAACTGTTGATCTCCAAACCAGTCAATTATTATCACGGCTTGAATGTTATATAAAATGGTAGAAAAATTCTTGATCAACACTTACATTTTGCCTCTGACTACTTTCCTCATTAACTTACCAGCCATGAAAAGCACTGTGCAAAAGTTAGCAATTAGGGACTGAATAAAGTTTTAAGTGGATCAATATAACATATTTGGCATATCTATGACACTTCTATCAACATTCATCAATTTATGAAATAACAACATTAAGTAATTGTGTTCATCCCAAAAACCCAAATATCAAATACTATTTGCATGACTGTGTTATACACAGAGCAGAAGGCAGTGAAGACATGATCTTTGCTTTGTCACCTATGAAGACAAACATATTGAGTCACCTATGAATACAATATACTGGAGTGTGCTCTATAAGACAAGTAGATGCGAACTCCTACTGGTCTTGGAGAAAATGTGAATAATTCTATTGGATGGGAGCAGCAAAGTAGGTAGCAATTTCACAGAATGGGTAGTATTGGGGCATGTTCTTGAAGGAATGAGAGGTCATCAAACAGACAAAAATATTTTGAACATAGGTTATAAGCAATAAAGAAACTGTGGAGGTGCAAAAAATACAGTATGATCAAGAAATTGTATAGTCATGTGCCACTTAACAATGTTTCTGTTAATAATGGACCACATATATGAGGTGATCCCTTAAGATTGGAATGGAGCTGAAAAATGTCTATCTTCTGTTGACACTGTAGCTGTCATAACATTATAACACAACGCATTACTCATGTGTTTGTGGTAATGCTGGTGTTAACCTACTGCACTGCCAGTGTATAAAAATACAGCACATGCAATTATATATAGTACATAATACTCAATAATGTTAATAAACACCATATTACTGGTTTGTGTATTTACAAGACTACCTTTTTTTTTTTTTTTTTTTTTGAGATGGAGTCTCGCTCTGTTGCCAGGCTGGGCTGGAGTGCAGTGGTGTCATCAAGGCTCACTGTAACCTCTGCCTCCTGAGTTCAAGTGATTCTCCTGCCTCAGTCTCCTGAGTAGCTGGGACTACAGGAGCACGCCACCACTTCCAGCTAATTTTTGTATTTTTAGTAGAGACGGGGTTTCACCATGTTGGCCAGGCTTGTCTCGATCTCCTGACCTCGTGATCCACCCACCTCAACTTCCCAAAGTGCTGGGATTACAGGCATGAGCCACCATGGCCAGCCACAAGACTATATTTTTTATAGTTATTTTAGAGTATACTTCTCCTACTTATTAACCAGAGTATTTGAATTTTGCATTTTAAGCTGTGGGGAGTTGCTAAACCAGTAATAACTATAATAATAATATCAACTAACGTTTGTCAGTACTGTTAATATCATTCACCAACTTTTAAAATCACCTATTATATTTGAAACTGTTTATTATCTCAGTGTCCCCAGAAAAGCAAGTACTGCATTAGGTGCATAAGATGATGACCTTCATTGAAGGTCAGTGAGCAAAATGTCCAATTTTTTTCTCAACTTGGCTGACTATGAGACAGAGGAGTTCCTCTGAGCAGGTGAGTTATGGTCTGTGCTTATGACTTACAAATGATCCCTAAAAACTTCTTATATGGTATGGTGTAAATGAAAGTACAAAATAATTTATGACAGTACATAGCAGAAAAAAAAGAGGAAAATATGTTTTAATTATCAATTAAAAATTATCTCCAATCAAACTTCAAATATTAAAACCCACAAATAAATTGCATCTCTATTGAAATAGCACAGGCACTTCATGGTTTAGATCTGTAGAAATGTCTCTGAAAACTCTGTATTTCCTACTTTTATGTTTGTTTATATTTAGGAGCAGCCTACACATAATTTGGCTCACTTAAAAGACTTTCTTAATGAGTAGTAATCTACATAGTTCCTTGCTGCATTATTTTTTAGATTGGGCTGGGCGAGTCAATAGCCACTAGAAACTCTCAAACCAAGAAATTCTCCTGAAGCAATCTTTCAGCTGTAAACCACCTCAGCTAGGAACCCATTGTATTCCTATAACTTTCCTTCAGTATTCCTGACTAAGACTAAACTAATCTGAACCTCATGACTGACAATGAGTTGAGAATGACCTTTTGCACCAGTGCATTAATTGGGAAAGCTTTCTGCAGCAGGATGTAGGAAATTTCTCTTCTGAGTACAGCAGCCAGAGCACTGAAATGGCTCTGGCTGCTGTACTCAGAGGAGTATTTTTAATGGCAATGCTTAACTCTTCAGCCACACATCATCGAAATTTTTATATTTTACAGACATTTTAGATGTGTCCATCATCCTCCAAGGAAATTGGATTTCTGAATAAGAAATTTCTTTTCACCCTGTGATTTCTACATGATACTTATAGAAACAGTTTGACAGCTTTGGAGAGGATACCCTACGCTTCATGTAGACTTTCTGCTTATGGAGCTTAACACACTCATAAATTTAGCTTTACTGACTTTACAATCTTTTATATGAGAACAGAAAAGTCAGCAAATTTGGAAATTGAAAGTTTATGTTCCGCCACATATAAAGTACGCCAAGTAATACTTTGGCCACTTCACAAGGAAGAAAAGGATATATATCCAAATTTATATAACATTCAAGAAAATCTTTAATTATATTCCAGAGCTGATAATTTAAAATTTATCTTCAATAATTTTATTTGTTTCCAAACTACCTGCTGCTGAGAGAAAAATAAGAATATGCAATTTGAAGGCATGGCTTGTACTGTATCATAGCTCTATTTATTATATTATTATATTCATCTGCATACACTGAACTGAAATTGTAGAGTTCATTTATCATTTAGATCAACTTTTAAGAAGATATATTTCCAATTCTAACCTGTGCATCTCAAATTGAGCTCACTATATTCACTTTATGTATAAATGGTATGTATACACAAGCAAAATATAAATACAAGCATGATGTATTTATTGCACTTTGTATCTTAAACTAGTATACGTTTGCTTCCAGCAGTATTTTGATTTTACTGCAATTCAGATATTCTGATTATCTTTTACCTAAACTTTAACAATCAAAACAACTTATCAGTCATCTAACTTTAAACTTCCTCTGAAATCATAGTCTTTGTACACGAAATCTAACTGGGGTTAAATGTTCTTCTTGTTCTCTCTGATTGAGCCTTCCCTGGGACATCTCATGCATAGAAAAGAGTTCACAAATAAAAATCGGTTAGAGCTGTGATTCAGTTTACATAAGATCTAGAAATATAAGTTCCATAACTTCTAAACCAAGTCATTTCCTTAAGCCATTCTTAAACTTAAAAGCGAATAACTCCAAACATCCCTGATTGAGTAACTCCAAACATCCCTGATTGAATAACTCAAAATAATAAGCTCATCAGTCTCATAGGAATGTCAATCTCAGATACATTGCCAAGAAAATGAAAATGATGTAATAAAGATTAAATGAGAAAATGATGCCACATACTTAGCATAAATGCAAACACAAATTAAATACTCAAGTAAATAAAACCAGTCTTTTTTTAATGTATTCTAAAACAACAACAACAACAACAACAAAAAAAAGCAGGATACATGTGCAGAACGTGCAGGTTTGTTACACAGGTATACGTGTGCCATGGTGGATTGCTGCACCTATGACCTGTCCTCCAAGTTCCCTCCCCTCATACCCCACCCCGCAACAGGCCCTGGTGTGTATTGCTCCCTCTCTCTGTCTATGTGTTCTCATTGTAGAGTAACTCCCACTTATGAGTGAGAACATGTGGTATTTGGTTTTCTGTTCCTGTGTCAGCCATAAAAAGAAATAAAACCATTCTTAGGATGATATTTCTCCTTACCCTTCTCTTTTTACACCGAGAAGAATTATCACTTTGACAACTGACACACTCTTTCTTTCCTGAAAGTAAGTTACACTGTAACTTATATGAGTAAATGAGCTCGACATGAAGCTTGACATTTAAATTCTAAAGGATTCTTAAACACATGTGTAACAACACCATGTGTTAGTTAATCCTATCATAATATATCATGTTCATATATTAGATTAATACAATTAATCACATTCTAAATTGACATTTTCTGAGATCTGGGTTTCTTAATATTTGCAGTAGAAACAAATATTTTTTCTCACCCTTGAGAATTAAAAGTGAAGCAGAAACTTTAGAGTCATGTTAAGTTGCTGACTATCTAACTTGGTTTCTGAATGATAAAGTAGACTCTAATGGTGATTGCTTTTTCAGTAACAACTTTCAGTAATATTTGTATTTTTCTATCACACTTTTCCCTGAAGAAGAAATGCTTTCAGATGAACAGGGAAAGACTCTCTAAGTATAGGTTTGAGTTTTAGAATTGGCTAGATTGGAGAGTTTTAGATGGAAGAGGGAGGTATCAATCAAGCACAGAAGTTAATGCTACAATAATTACTTGGGAAAATTCTCACACTTCAGTGATTGCCAATCAGCCTGCACTATTTACTGAGTGAAATGTCTATGGTTATCAGAAATCATACAAGAAAAAACCAGACTGAAACAAAAAATAGTGCAGTTCTTTTTTTCTCAAGGAAGTATATTTAAGAGCATTAATTTAGATCCAACTAGGCCTAGGTTTGAGCACAGGATTTTCCACTGTGATTAACTTAAACTCTCTTGTTTGAAGTTGTCTCACCTATAAAATTTGGGACAATTGTAGTAATTCCAGAATGAAAATAAAATGATGTACATACATCATTTAGTATATTAAAAATTCTCAATAAGAATTGATTTTTCTGTTAATATGATTATAACATAATTTGAGGCTACAACTAAAGAATGAAATGAATAGAAATGTAAACAGAATGGTCACTTTTGAAAGGGCTTATTCTGTTTAGAAGAATATATAGACATGATCAAATAAATGTTCAGATAATTTATAGAGATGTCAAATAATAACTGCAAATTGTGCAATTCAACATAAAATGTCGAGAGACAATGAGACAAAATACCTTTTTTATTCAAGTTTTAAGAAAAATTATTGAAGTTTAGAAAATCTATGGAATAAATAGAACAATAGAGGCATACCTTGTTTTGCTGCTCTTTGCTTTATTTCACTCCACAAATATTCCAGTTTTTACAAATTGAAGTTTTGTGACAACCTGGTGTCCAACAAATCTATCGGCATTGTTTTTCCAATAGCATGTGCTCACTTCATGTCTCTGTGTCTATGTTTTGGAAATTATCACAATATTTCAAACTTTATTATTATTATTATTTGTTATAGAGATCAGTGGTCTTTGAGATCAACTACTATTGTAGCTGATTTGGGCCACCACAAACCAGGTCCATAGAAGATGATAAACTTAACTGATACATGTTGAATGTGTTATGACTGCTCCACCCACTTCAGCTTCCCTGTTTCCAGAGGCACACAATATTCAAATTAGGCCAACTAATAATTGTACAGTGGTCTCTAAGTGTTCAAATGAAAGGAGGAGTCCCAGGCCTCTCATTTTTAATCACAAGCTAAAAATAAATAATCTTAGTGAGAAAGGCATGTTGAAAGCCCAGAGGCCAAAAGCTAGGCCTCAAGCACCAAACAGCCAACTTGTGAATGCAAAGGAAAAGTTCTTGAGGGAAACTCAAAAAGTGCTACTTCAGTGAGCACATGAATGATAGGAAAACAAAACAGTCACACACCGGGGCCTGTTGTGGGGTAGGGGGAGGGGGAGGGGGGAGGGATAGCATTAGGAGATATAACTAATGTTAAATGATGAGTTAATGGGTGCAGCACACCAACATGGCACACGTATACATATGTAACAAACCTGCACGTTGTGCACATGTACCCTAAAACTTAAAGTATAAACAAAACAAAACAAAACAAAACAGTCTGATTGTGGATATAGAGAAAGTGCTACTGGTTTGGATAGAAAATCAAACCAACCACAACATTCCGTTAAACCAAAGCCTAATCCAGAACAAGGCCTTAACTCTCTTAAATTCTGTGAAAACTGAGAGAGGACAGGAAGCTGCAGATGTTTGAAGTTAGCAGAGGTTGTTTATAACATTTAATGAAAGAAGTCATCTCCATAACATAAAAGTGTAAGATGAAGTAGCAAGTGTTAATGGGTAAGCTATAGCAACTTATCTGGAAAATTTAGCTAAGATCATTGTTGAAGGTGGCTACACTGAACAAGAGATTTTTAATATAGATGAAAATACCTTCTATGGAAGGATGCAGTGTAAAACTTTCATAACTAGAGAGAAGTCAATGCCTGGCTTCAAAGCATCAAAGTACAGGCTGACTATCTTGTTATGGATGAATGTAGGTGGTGACTTTAAGTTGAGGCTGATACTTACTGACCATTCAGAAAATCGGAGGGTTGTTAAGATTATGCCAAGTCTACTATAACTGTGCTCTATGAACAGAATAACAAAGCCTGGATAACAGCCCATATATTTACAATATACATATATTTACAAAATTAATATTTTTTCCATTGGGGCTTCAAATGAATATTTAAGCCCCAATGGAAAAAAAAAGATTATTTTCAAAGTATCACTGCTCATTGACAATGCACCTAGTCACCCATAAGCTCTGACGGAGATGTACAGGGAGATCAGTGTTGCTGTGATGCCTGCCAGCACAACATCCATTCTACAGCCCATGGATCAAGGAGTAATTATGACATTCAAGTTTTATTATTTAAGAAATACATTTCACAAGACTATAGCTGGCATAGGTAGCCATTCTTCTTATGTATCTGGGCAAAGTAAATTGAAAACCTTCCATTCTAGATGCCATTAAGAACATTTATAAATTATAGGAGGAGATCAAATAACAACTTTATCAGGAGTTTGGAAGAAGTTGATTCCAACACTCATGAATGACTTCGAGAGGTTGAGACTTCAGTGTAGGTAATACCTACAGATGTGGTAGAAATTGCAAGTGAACTAGAATTAGAAGTGGAGCCTGAAGATATGACTGAATTGCTGCAATCTCATGACAAAATATACACAAATGAGCAATTGTTTTGTGTGGATGAATACAAAAAAAGTGGTTTCTTGAGATAAAATCTATTCCTGGTGAAGATGCCATGAACTCCATTGAAATGACAACAAAGAATTTAGAATATTACATAAGTTTAGTTGACAAAGCAGTGGCAGGTTTTGAGAGGATTGACTCCCATTTTGAAAACATTTCTACTGAGGGTTAAATGCTATCAAACAGCACTGAAATCTATGGGGAAATCTTTCATGAAAGAAGAAAAGTAGCACTGGCAGTTGAAAGTTAAAAGCTTCCCATTTCTGATCAAAAGGATTCTTTCAAATCAGAAAATAAATGAAAAAAAAAACTGCCCTATTTTTGTATTTTAATTTCCACCCTAAATTTCTACTTCGAGTTTTATTTTAGCATGCCCATTCCTTAGGTTTCCTTTTGTTTTGAATAATACTTCCATAGCTATCCTGAAAACTTTTAACAAGTTAAAGTAAAATGATGTGATTATAAGTTAAGTCATTGCAGGGATGGATGTTTTTATCTATGTATGTGTATTTTTCCCCAACATCTCCCCTGACCATCAGGCTGTCATCTTATAGGATACAGTGGAAATTTACGTTTCTTTTAGAGATGGTGTATCACTATGTTGCCCAGACTGGACTCAGATTCCCGGGGATCAAGCACTCCTTGGCCTCCTGTGTAGCTGGGATTACAAATGCACATCACTGAACCCAGCTAGTGCCAATTTTTGAAGATATTATTGTTATTATGTCTTTGCAGAAATAAAGTTTTTTTTGTAGTTACTACACAAGAAATGACTTTGATAGATAAAAATTAGTAACAAATTTCAAATAGAATGGAAAGAGTAAATTATCTAAAATATCAGAAATAACATTTTAGCTTATATATACTTGATAGTTTAAAAAAATATTTTTCTCTCAAAGTAGCATACTATATTTCTGTTGTGAAATTTTTTAGTTCACATATCATGATCTTTTAAACTTATTTTATTTACAGGTATATCTGCATATAAATTTAAATCTTCATGTTGAAAATACATGGTTACCTGAGAACACAGTTTAATTTATTTAAAACAGTTACATTATGTTAGACTTATATTTTGTTTTTATTTTTTCATTATGTATATCGCTATGCTTATTGAAATGTATATATATATATATATACCTCTTTACATGCTTGCAATAGTTAACCTCTGCAGAAATGTTTATGCTTATTTTTGCTTATTCCATTTATGGTCAGAGAGAGAGAGAGAAAAGGAAGGAAGGAAGGAAAGGAGGAAGGAAGGAAGGAAAGAAGGGAAAGGGGAAGGGAGGAAGGGAGGAAGGGAGGGAGGAAGGGAGGTAGGAAGTAAGGAAGAGGCAAGGAAGGCAAGGAAGGCCGGCAGGAAGGAAGAAAGGCAGGAAGGGATGGAGGGAGAGTGAAAAAAAGAAAAAGAAAAGAAAAAATAGCCAGGAAGACTGTTCTTACATAAAAATGTTCTCACCTATTGGTTATTTCTTATTCTAACAGGCACTTACGATACTATTTAGGCCACCTGCTAAGTTCTGTATACAGTGGCATCTGTACATTCCCTTCTTATCATTGGTAGAGAGACTCCTAAATCAATACTCATCCTGAGAGTGAGCTTTAATATAGTATGGGTGGTATTTATAAGTAATGAAGCAGTCAAGAGGAGAAACAAGTCCATGTTTATCTGAAATGACTATCTTCTCATTCAATGCAGTTACAGCCACCTACAGAAAGGGAAAATCATCCAAACAGAATTTAAGAAAGAAAGTTTACATTCGCTTGACTGGAAATCACAGGCAAATTGCTTTGTTGGCATGGGATAAATGAAAGTTAAACACGTTTGGATATTAGGAGAGACAAGCTAATTTGAAGTATTGGAATTAAAAAATTAAGTACATAGATTTCTTGAAACAATCACTCACAGATACAGTGACATGGGTTTGCTCAAAGAATAGAGAAGACTGGCACATTTTGACAGAATGTTGCCTTGGGTTTATTATTTGCATCAAATCTGCTCAATAGTTAAATGCTGTATAGATTCTGTGTTTAGAAGCATTCCGAGGGTGTCTGTTGCTGAGCAGAAAAAAAAGCTATAAACTATTTGCTATATCAGCCAGGGGAAATGGAATGAGTTGAGATATTTGTCATTCATGTGGTAGTGCAAAGATCTGCAGGTGTGCTGCGTTACAGAACCTGGTTTTCCACCCTCCACGTCATTTCAAAACTATATAAATTTGATCAATTACTTAACCTTTTTAATTCTCTATTTTCAATTTTATCACTTGTAAAATGAAGATAATAACAGCCACCCTGATTACCTACAGTGAATTTAGAGGTCATAGATAAATATTCTAACATTATGCCTGGCACATGATAGCCAACATTTACCTAGTGCCTTCTATTATCATGATTTCTTCCCTGACAACTGAGCCACCTTTTATCTTTAGAAGGCACCATTTTTTAACTATTGCCAGTGTCATTTGTGTAAAAGTTTCTTAGTAAAGCAGCCTTTGATAATGATTATGACTTTTCTGTGTCCTCAAGAAAGGTTCCTTGACTTATATAATAAATTCCTCTTTGTCTTTCACATTTAAAAGGGAAAGTCAATATTAATCAAATGAGTGTGTTCATAAAAGTAATGTCCTCCTCTTCAGAAGAGGAAAAACAGCATAGGTTTACCCAAAATCTGTTTCTGTGCTTAGAATAAAGATCTAGTGTCTGAAATCATAATGGCATTCTAACAAAGGATTAAACAAATAACTTCAGAAAACATAATACACCTTAACGATATTTCAAAGTATTTATCAATGTTATTGTCAACTTTGAAAGGTGAGAATTTTGTAACATGACTTGACAATGCTTAACTACAGGTTTTATGTAAAAGAAAAACTAGTCACTTACATGTTCCTCAAATTATTAGTTCATATGTTATGGAAGAAAATGTTTGCCACATTTCTGAATAAAAGTCATCAAAATATTGTGATCTAGATGTCATGTAAACTTAATTACCAAGACCCTATCTTAAGTGACTCTATCAAGACCCATAACCAGAAGTAACAAAATCTCTGAAGGAAAGACTTTCTGCATGTTTTCAATAT
This sequence comes from Gorilla gorilla gorilla, assembly GCF_029281585.2. Classification (NCBI taxonomy): domain Eukaryota; kingdom Metazoa; phylum Chordata; class Mammalia; order Primates; family Hominidae; genus Gorilla; species Gorilla gorilla. The sequence continues at coordinate 60,961,727 of NC_073232.2, read as the reverse complement.
GATAGAAAATTATTTTTTATTGTTCTATGATGATAATGATGGCAATGCAGTCCCACCTCACTTTTGAAACAAGACTTCAGTGTTTCTCTGAATACTTTTAAGTGTGGCCAACAGCAAAGTGGCTGAAGTAGTAGGATTGAAGACTGTTAGCCTTAAGGACAAAAATGGTAATATAATTTTCATCATACTATAATTTTACCTAATATTCCTTATATTGAATGTCAGGAGAAATATATTCATATATATTATTTCCGTTAATGCATTTCAATAATATATTTAGAATGTTACATTATTTAGCATCTCAGTAGCAATAAATAGTTTTTTATTTCTTTATCTTTTTAACACTTTGTAAAGAAAATACATTTTACTGGTAAGTTATGCATTGCATAGGGGAAAACAAATGGACAAAATGAACATATCAAAATCAGCTATGCCTTAATGATTATATTTTATGTATTTTAAATATAGTATTCCTAAATCTATTTTACAAATGATGCTCAGTATAATCCTTGACCTCTCCATTGCAGCAGGTTCCCAGCATGAAGGGGCTAAACTAACAAAGCTAGGGGCCTGGCATTAGCCCCCCAGAGTTACTGCAAGCAGGCCCAGAGTACTAAACTAATCTTTGGCCCCCTGAGATCTTCCAGAGACAAAGTCAATCGACTGAACCCACCATATTCCTCTATCAAACTCCCAAGGGAATCAAAGAAGATAAAAGCAAATACCTTATCCAAAGGGCAGCAACTTCCAAGATTGAAGGAACATCTGCCCATACAGATTAGAATGTACAAGCATGAGAACTCTGGACTCTAAAAAATCCAGGGTGATCATCCTCCAAATGATCATGCTAGTTCCCCAGCAATGGTTCTTAACAAGGATGAAATGACCAAAATGCCAGAAACAGAATTAAGAATATTGATAGGGATGAAGATCACTGAGATTCAAGAGAAACTCAAAACCCAATCCAAGTCGTCTAACGAATATAATAAAACAACACAAGAACTGAAAGACAAAATAGCCATTTTAAGAAAAACAAAGCTGATCTGATAGAGCTGAACAACTCACTTCAATAATTTCAAAATACAATCGCAAGTATCAACAGCAAAATCAACCAAGTGGAGCAAAGAATCTCAGAGGTTAAGTCTGGTACTACAAATTAATTGTCATACAAAAATAAAGAAAAAAGAGTAAAGAATGAACAAAACCTTTGATAAATATGGGATTATGTAAAGAGACCAAATCTGTGGCTCCTTGGCATCCCTATAGGAGAAAGAGTAAGAAAGAAAGCAACTTGGAAATCATATTTTGGAATATAGGCCATGAAAATTCTCCAACCTCACACAAGGGCCAATGCTTAAATTCAGAAAATACAGAGAACCCCTGTGAGATACTATACAAGGTGGCCATCCCCAGGAAATGTAGTCGGCAGATTCTCCTAGGTCAAAATGAAAGAAAAAATGTTAAATGTAGCTAGAAAGAAGGAGCAAGTCACCTACAAAGGATACTACATCTGGCAAACAGTGGATCTTTTTGAAGAAACCCTAAAAGCCTGAAGAGATTGGGGGCCTATATTCAGTGTATTTTTTAAGTGATACTGCTTCAGATTTCTTCCTACATATTGGAAAAAATAATCACAACAAATTAGAGAGGAAATACAATAACCTTAAAAGTAATCTGGGTCTTATCTTAATTCCAACCAAAAATTTCATATCCAGCCAAACTAAGCTTCATAAGTGAAAGAGATTAAGATTCTTTTCAGATAAGCAAATGTTAAGGAAATTTGTTAGCACACCACCTGCCTTAAAAGAGGTACCTAAAGGAGTGTTAAATATGGAAAGGAAAGACTGTTACAAGACATTAGAAAAACACGCTTTAGTACATAAATCAACATTCTAAAGCAACTACACAATCAAGTCTGCATAATGGCCAGCTAAAAACATGATTAAAGGATCATATCTGCACCTATCAGTATTAACCTTGAATGTAAATGAGCTAAATAACCTAATTAAAAGGCATAGAGTGGCACGCTGAATAAAGAAGAAAGACCCAACTGTATGCTGTCTTCAAGAGAACTATTTCACAAGCAATGACACACAGAATCTCAAATTAAAGGGACGGAGAAAAATCAATCAGACAAACAGAAAATAGAAAAAAGCATGGGTTGGTATTTTATTTTAAGAAAAAACAGAGTTTAAACACACAAGCAATTAAAAAGACAAAGAAGGGCATTACATAATTGTAAAAGTTTCAATTCAACAAGAAATCCCAGCTATCCTAAATATATACATGCCCAACACAGGGGCATCCAGATTTATAAAACAAGCTCTTAGAGACCTACAAAGAGACTTAGATAACCACACACCAGTAGTGGGAGACTTCCAACAGCCCACTGACAGTATTAGACAGATCATCAAGGAAGAAAATTAACAAATATATTTGGAACCTGAACTTGACACTTAGCCAAATGTACCTAACAGACATAGACAGAACTTTCCATCAAAAAACAACATAATATACATTCTTCTCATCTGTACATGACACACACTATATAATCAACCACACAATCACCCATAAGACAATTCTCAGCATATGCAACAAAATTGAAATCATACCAACTGCACTGTCAGAACACAGCACAATAAAAATGTAAATCAATACTAAGAAGATCACTCAAAATCATACAAATACATCAAAATGAAAAAAGCTGCCCCTGGATTACAATGTAGGTAAACAATGAGATTAAGGCAGAAATCAAGGAATTATTTGAAATGAATAACAAAGATACAACACATCAGAATCTCTAGGACACAGCTAAAGCAGTGTTAAACAAAAATAAACAAACTCTAAAGCTAGCAGAAGACAACAAAAAACCAGAGTCAGATCTGAACTGAATGAAATAAATTAAGACCTGAAAACCATAAAAAAGATCAACAAATTTAGTGGTTGTTTCTTTGAAAAAATAAATAAGATTGATAAGTAGACTACTGAAAAATAAAGGTCTGAATACCCACAATCAGAAATGACAAAGGGGACATTACTTCCAATTCCACAGAAATACAAAAACAAAACAAAACAAAAAAACCTCAAATAATATTACAAACACCTCTATGCATACAAACTAGAAAACCTAGAAAAACTGATAAATTCCTGGAAATACAACCTCACAAGAAAGAAATTGCAACCCTGAACAGAGAAATAATGAGTTCCAAAATTAAATAAGTAATACAAAGCCCACCAACCAGCAAAAGGCTTGGACCAGACATATCCATAGCTGAATTCTACCAGATGTATAAAGAAGAGCTACATCATTTCTACTGAAACTATTCCAAAAACATTGAGAAGGAGCAACTCCTCCTCACTGACTCTATGAGTCATGCATCATTCTGATATCAAAACCTGGCAGAACACAACACCAATAACAACAAAAGAAAACCTCAAGCCAGTATTCTTGATGGACATAAATCCAAAAATCCTCAAAAACAAACAAACAAACAAAAACTAGCAAACCAAATCCAGCAGCACTCAAAAAGCTCATTCACCATGATCAAGCAGGCTTTATCCCTGTGAGGCAAGGTTGGTTCAACATATGCAAAGTTAGTAAATATGATTCACCACGTCAACATAATTCACAACAAATCCACATGATCATCTCAATAGATGCAGAAAAGTCTATCGATAAAATTCAGCTGCCCATTAGGTTAAAAGCCTTCACCAAATAAGGCATTGAGTAAACATACCACAAAATAGTAAGAGCCGTCTATGACAAACTCACTGGAAATATCATACTGAATGAGCAAAAGCAGGAAGTGTCCCCTGCTGAGAACCAGAAGAAGAAAAGAATGCCCACTCTTACCATTCCTATTTAACATAGTACTTTAAGTCCTAGCCAGAGCAATAAGGCAAGAGAAAAAAAATAAAAATACACAAATAGGAAGAGAGGAAGTCAAACTGTCTCTATGTGCAGATTATATGATTCTATATGTAGGAAACCCCATAGTATCTGCCCCAAAGCACCAAGATCTGATAAACAAATTCAGAAAAGTTTTAGAATACAAAATCAGTGTACAAAAATCAGTAGGATTTCTATACATTAACAACATCCAAGATGAGAGCCAAATCAAGAAGGTAATTGCTTTCACAATAGTCACAAAAACGTAAAATACCTAAAAATATAGTTAACCAGGGAGGCAAAAGGTACCTATAATGAGAATTACAAAACATTGAGGAAATAAATCAGCAATGACATAACGGGGAAAACATTCCATACTCATATATAGCAAGAATCAATACTGTAAAAAGTGCAATTCTTCCCAAAGCAATTTAAAAGAACAAAGCTAGAGGCATCACATTACCTAACTTCAAACTACAGTGTAAGGCTGCAATAACCAAAACAGCATGGTACTGGTAAAAAAGCAGACACATAGACCAATGGGACAGAATAGACAACCCAGAAATAAAGCCACACACCCCTACAACCATCTGGTCTTAGACAAAATTGACAAACAAGCAATGATGAAACAGTTCAGTGTTCAACAAATGGAGCTGGGGTAACTGGCTAGCCATGTGCAGAAGATTGAATTTGGACTCATTCTATTCACCACATACAAAAATCAACTCAAGATGAATTAAATACTTCAATATAAAACTCAAAACTTTAGAAACCCTAGAAGATAACCCAAGAAATACCATTCTGGACATAGGCAAATTTTTACAACGAAGATGCCAAAAGCAATTGCAACCAAAACAAAAATTGACAACTGGGACATAATTTAACTAAAGAACTTCTGCATAGTACATTAAACTATCAAGTGTAAACAGACAACCTGCAGAATGTGAGAGAATATTTGCAAATTGTGCCTCTGACAAAGGTCTAATATCCGGAATCTCTAAGGAAATTAAACAAATTAAGAAGCAAAACAAACAAACAAACAAAAACCACACAAATAAACAACCCATTAAAAACTGGGCAAAAGACATGCAGAGACACTTTCAGAAAGAAGACATACATGCAGCTAACAAGCATGTGAAAAACACTCATTATCACTAATTATTAGAGAAATGTGAATAAAAATCACAATGAGATACCATCTTACATCAATCAGAATGGTTATTACTAAAAAGTCAAAATAACAGATGCCTGCATGGTTGCAAAGAAAAAGAACACTTATACCTTGCTGGTGGGAATGTAAGTTGATTAAGCCATTGTGGAAAACAGTTTGGAGATTTCTCAAAAAACTTAAAACAGAACTACCATTTGGTTCAACAATCCCATTAATTGAGCACATTCCCAAAGAAATATAAATCATTCTACCATAAAGGCACATGCATGAGTATGTTCATTGTAGCACTATTCACAATATCAAAGACATGGAATCAATCAAAATGCCCATCAGTAGTGGACTGGATAAAGAAAATGCAGCACTTATGCAGCATGTCATATTACACAGCCATAAAAACGGAACAAGATTATGTCCTTTGCAACAACATTGATGAATGTCATTGTTCTAAGTGAACTAATGAAGGAACAGAAAACCAAACACTGCATGTTCTCACTTATAAGTAGCAGCTAAACTTTGAGTACTCATGGACACAAATAAGGGATTCAGAGACACTGATGCCTACTTGAGAGTTTAGGGTAAGGATTGAAAAACTACTTAACAGCTACTATAATTATTACCTTGGGTATGAAATAATCTGTACATTGCACCCCCATGACACCTAATTTACTTATATAACAAACGTGCATATGTACCTATGAACCTAAAATAATTTTTAAAAAAATACATGCTAAGATTAATCCATATCAGTTATTTCCAGAACTGTGATTTGAATGTGGTAGAGATATAATTAATATAATTGAAAGAATAGTTAGAATACCTGGGTTCAAATTATGGCTCCATCACTTGTTAGATATGTGATTTTGTGCAGTTTATCTCATCTCCCCAAACCTCAATTTCATCACATATAAAATATTTTAAGCATAATATTTCATAGGTTGTACTTCTTGATCTATAATCAGTTTTTACAACCTTTTGAATTTGTTTATGACATAAGTGACCATAGCACCACCATTATCCATACCATGAGTTGTTCTACGAAAAGTGCATAGAGACCATTTTCTTCTAGAACAGTGATTTGACTATAATAGATTATCATGAACATTTTAAGCTTTATCTGATTTGAAGAATATTTACTTTCTTAAATATTACTTAATATTTACTGGCTCTTGGTCAGGTGGCGTGGATTCATATTTTGATTCTATCATTCACTACTGCATAAGTCTGATAGTTTTACTCAAATTATAGGTGATTATAGAGAGGTATCTGATGATGGATTTTTTCAAAAATTTCTAAATAGTATTGATAGATGTGGTATCAACGGTACAGTGAAACTTGCCATTTCTCTTTCTCAGAGAGTGGAGATTAGGTATCTTAAAAAGAGAAGAGCATATTGAGAGGTAAACAGCATAATTACTCTTAACAGTGAGCCAGATATTTTGAATGCTCAGATGTATAAAGCTGAGTCTTATCCAACTAAATATGAATGGTTGTCTGCCTCAGCAGAGTATTTTAATCACATTCATCACCTCCAGAGTAATGCTGATTACAAGGAACTCCATTAAAATAAAATGCATTTGATATTCCAAATAGTTTTCATGATAGTATGGCTGAAATATGTACATTTAAATTATCTTTAATATAGAAAACAAACTGATCTTTCTAACTTCCAAGTCAATACACAACGTATCATCCCCACTTTTAGCTATAACTCAACCCTAGAAAAGTACTGTTGGAAACCAAATATAAAGTAAAAATGAGTGTATTGGGTTTCATGTTATTTAGTCAATTATAGGGCTAATAGGCCTATCAGAATTTAAATTGCATTGAAAACTTGAAGAAATATGACATGCAGAGATTATCCTAGTAGATAAAATTCCTTAGATGGTATGGGATAGTAATATAAATTTTTAGAATTATATCCATGTTTCCTACTTTAAGTTTTACACCTACCATACCTGGAGAATAGGATATGGAGGTATTTGAAGACTTAACCACAGGAAATGGGGGCAGGGAAGACATATTTTAATTTATTTTTTCAATACGGTGTCTCGCTCTGTTGCCCAGGCTGCAGTGCAGTGGCGCGATCTCGGCTCATTGCAACGTCCGCCTCCCAGGTTCAAACGATCCTCGTGCCTCAACCTCCTGAGTAGCTGGGACTACCAGTGCATGCCACCATGCCCGGCTATTTTTTGTATTTTTACTAGAGACGGGTTTCACCATGTTGGCCAAGCTGGTCTCACACTCCTGACCTTAGTGATCTGCCCACCTTGGCCTCCCAAAGTGCTGGGATTACAGGCATGAGCCACGGCGCCCAGCCAAAAAGACACATTTTAAATCTTAGAAAATAAGATGCAGGAAATCCTGTTGAGAACATAGAAGCAATCTTCATGATGTTATACAGACCTACTTCTCTAATATAATTCTAATAGGGTTTAGACATGTTAATAGTAAGAGATGTGGAACACTGTAGCTGTACTTGGTATACTCCTAGAGGCTGACCTCTACAGGTAATGAATGAAACTGGACCATGGACTACTTACCTAAGCTACAGAACCTAGACTAAATTGAGGTGGTAGGCTTGCCTGATCAGCCCCGAAGCAGCGTCAGAGAAATTAAGTAAGACTCAACTGACAAAATTTGTTGCAAACTCCAGGGACAGTAAAGTTTCTTAGGAAAAATGAGTAGTACATCATGCAACAATAACTTAGTACTATAGATACCACTGTTCTTGCCCAGGTCCATATAAAATTGAGAGGAAAGGAGTCTAAATAAATCATATTTTGATATATTTTCCATTGGAAGTAACTTGCTGGTATAGAAACTTGAAATTTGAAACAACTACTTCTGTCCAGTTTGCCATTTGCAACAGCTACCAAGACTTTATTCTCAGAAGTTACAAAAATAACAAATGGAGACTAAATAAATACACAAATAATAAAATAATTAAAATAGTAAAAATAAAGCAGCATGTAGATTTAAGATTCCTGAAAATATACAGCCTATCTGACTTTTTGAAGCCTGCATTTATTTCAAAATAATACAAGATCTTTCACCAGTACCAAAACTGTTTTGGGACAGTATTCTGTGATTCTCACTTCATGAAAAACTGGCCATTTCATTTCAACAAAGACACATTACATGTTTACCAGACATAATGCTTAGGGTTGAGTATACAAAGATAAAAAAAAAAAAACACATGCTGGCTGTTTCATCAAATACATAGGAACCTAAAGGAATAAAGAAACCCATAAAGAGATCATTTTAAGAAGGGGAAGAAAGGACATGATATAAACTCAGAGCAGGGCCGCTTAGCCCCAATCACTAGATTGGTCATCACTTTTGCGATGGCATAATTTCTAACATAATCTTTAAATGCAGGTGATGAGTTAAGTAAGTAAATAAGTCAGAGATTATCATGTTTTAGCAACAGGAAAAGCATGAGCAAATATATGCAATTATAAAATAACATGCATATGTTGTAGGAACTGTATTCTATATAATTGTAACACAAACGTCAAGTTATGCATATTAGTGGAAAAGGCTGTAGAAGCAGGCCAAGGCCACGACACAGAGGACATGTTGTATGCCATATGGATAATCACAATAGAGCCAGAGACCTGCTAAATAGAAGTGGAATAAGGCCAGTTTTTTCTTGTGGATAAATCACTATGGCAACATTGCGGATGGTGAATTTCAAGAGTGCAAGATAAAAAGCAAAAGGTCATGGCTCATATTTGGTATTATATTTGCATCAAGTAAAATAGACTAACCCAAGTTGGACTATGACAAATATGCTGAATCTTACAGAGTTGAATATTTTTTATCCAGATGATAAAACACATAATGTATTGAATGGCAAAAATTCCATCTATGTAGATATATAGAAAATGAAGAAAATTTTAGATTAGACATTATATTACATAGATCGGACATTAGATCTGACATTCTATTACAGCAGCCATGTGAATTTTGCAGTTACATGGTTTTACTGTTTCTCTTTGTTTTCTTTCTTTATAGTCAGGATTTTACCTGAGTATCTAGATTATTTCTCAGCTTTTATTTTACTTAATCTATAGTGTTGGCCTCCTCTTAGGCCTAAACTGAACTATTTCAAATATCTGACTCCTAATTGTGCAACCTTAAGGCTGTCAGAATCACCCCAATGCAGGCCAGAATAACGTGTGTGTGTGTGTGTGTGTGTGTGTGTGTGTGTCTGTGTGCGTGTGTGTGGTCATCTTTATTCTTGGCATGCTCAAATAGATTTTCATAACTGTTCCCTCAGATAATGAGCAATAATAGCTCTAATGATCTCTGAAAAAAAGGAAACAAAATATCAGAAGCAAACATTTGTTTTCATTATTTTCTCAGAGAAGTTTTACAATTTTTATCTCTTGAGTTAGACATCATGTTTTAAAATGAGTTCCTTAGTTTTAGGGAAGAATAATTCAAGATTGACTATCAAAACCTGACCGTGGATATTTGCTTTAAATTCTTACCACCACTGATTATCTTCTTTCATTCCAAAGAAAAAGAAGAGAAAACCAAACAATTCATTACTATATGGAAGTTACGCCTCCCTCTAATAAGAAATCAGTTGCTCAAGCACTGAAACAAGATCTTTGCAAATGCATTCTTTTTAGTATTTGAAACTTAATCACATCATATACAAACAGATTTTTTATACGTAAGTAAAGAATACTATGATTGGTTCCAAGATTCTCCACTTATTCTTGGATTGATTGAAGAGAGAAGGAAATACACCTACTCCATACATTATTATACATTAATGAAGAAATATACATTTCCTTCAAAAGTTATACTGCACAATCTATTTAAGCCTCAGTTTTATTTTCTGTAAATGAATATGAGGATAATAATATCAATAACAATTGTAATAATATCTACTTCCATTGTTGTTGTGAGGATCAAATGACAGGGGGTCTTTAGTATATGCCTGGCACAAGGAAACAAGGAAACACACAAGTCTTAGCAATTACAAATAATTCATATAATATATATGTATATATATATATAAAATCACTTTAAAACAATTCCAATACATATTAATGTATAGTTATGGGAGTAATGTGTGTGTGTGTGTATATATATATTATTTATGCAGGACATATCTAAAATATATATATTCACAAATATATGTGCAGGACATATCTTAATATGTATATAAAATAAGGCTTACATTGAATGAGTCAATAAACACAGAATGAAAGATTGCTGAACTTATGGTTTTACTTTAACCAGATTTTTAGGAATTTTCCACTCATGCAATTGACTAGGAGAATGTATATGAATGTGTATATGTGTGTAAGCATTTTTTAACACCGTTATGTATATATATTACATATTTATATGTAATAAATATGTACTAGACATGTAATAAATATGTATATATTACATATTTAGATGTGTCCTGCATATATACTTAAATAAAAATATAAATCTGCATCTATATACACATTTAAATGTGTCCTGCATAAATGTAGCAATTCACAATGCTACTGACGTGATCCTACCAAGCAAACGTTTGAGTAATCCTTCTTCCTCTAATTGTATTCATTCAGATCAATGCAATCAGTCCCACTCAAGTGGACGATCATGCAATGATTCTTTACAAAATTGGTAAATGAAACATCAGTTTTCCTAGTGACAAAAGCTTGTATCTAAGGGTTTTACAAACACTGAGAAATCAATAAATAGTGCTGGAAAAATATTGTGAAGGATATTGTTAGTTTCAAAATTAATCATATTTAGTTTAATATTGTTTAATAATACTGATTAGATTTTTACTGTAGGTTAAATTTCTGAGCGAAGCATTTCTCTCTCAAGACTATGTTGCCCACCACACAGTTTTAGAGTAGCAGTATGTTATGTTATTATTAGCCTATTTATTTTCTACTGGCTGCTGCAGAAAATAACCACCTCTATAATGACCACAGTCTAGATTTCAGCCTGTGTCAAAAGGATTTTGAATTATACTTCATTTTTAGCTTTTGCTCCCACCCTTTGCACAATGTAGAAGAGACAGAACAGAAATGTTTTCCTAATTGCTGTTGCAAGAAATACTTCATCTAGAAAAAAATGAGGAATTCATTTATTTTAGCAGGAAAAAATGAACAATAAAAAATACATAGAGTGAAAAGTTGTAGTCTTCTAATACCTCTTTTTTACTTGATGACTCAACTTTTTGGGAGGTTTCTGGATCTACCACCTAATTATTTTTACTCAAATTTTATTCCTGGAAGGAAGATGGCCACAGGCAGTAATTTATGGTTCAAACCAGAATACTTTTGAGGGTGAGAGCGGTATTGTCAATAATAATGCAGCAGGCATAAACCGGATTGCTTTGGGAAAACCAGTATATATGATCACCTGTATATAAGGGACTACAATTTCAGTACTTGACAGCATGCCAGCACTCTATTTAGCAATGTTTTAGGTTTATTTAATGGTCACTTCCCTTGCCATGTGGTAATTACATCTGCTAAAAGGGTAAGAGGCAGCTTGCTGTCACAACTCAGGCTATTCACATACTTAACAGACCTGAACAAATACTCAGAAGAGTTTCATTGAATAGCTGTGTGTACCATTGAGATAATCTATCATTTAACGTTTCAAACAAAAATGATATCTTTCCTCTGATACTTCAAGTCATTGCAACATATTACTAAAACAGCATTAAGGAAGTGTTGATAACATATCTTTTGAATGCTGATAATGTGACTAGGTCTAGTGACATCTTTCATATATTTAATCTGACAAACATGAACATCCAACACTTGAAAATAAGAGGACTTCATGATTTATAGGGAGTATATTGTCACTGTGAGTTTTTTCATGCCATAGATATCCATTCCTAGGGCAAAATAATAAGGACAACATACAAAATCAAATCTGCTCATGTATTACATGGATGAAAACTAAGGAATCATAGAATTCTGAGTAGGTATAGACCTTAAAGTTCATTCTATTTTCCAACATTTTATTAAAAATAATCACCTTTATAATATCCATAATTTGTGAGTATATTTTTCTGACTATAATTGTCCAAAAATGTTGATAAATTCCTCAAAAGAAAGCCCAGTTGAAAATATACAGGAGTTTATTCATTCAACCTTAATTTGAAAAACTAATAAAAGTTATTATTTTTTTAAACCTTACTTCTAATGTCTTGAACAATGCTGCAGAGTTTACTCAGATTTTAAAATTATAATCCTTAAGTAGTGGGAATAAGCAAACCTGTATTAAACCATTTTGCAATGTATAATATCTTCTATTTCTATAATTATCATGGATTAACTTCCAGATATGTCATAAGTAATTGTATTGAGATTTGTATAATGTTTGATTGCTTCTGAGTTTTCTGCCTTTGATTATACAAATGAATATTACACATCCTTAAATTCTGAAATACTTACAGGTATTTCTCGTATATACATAGTAGTGTAATTTGTTCCCTGAGGCACTCCTAAATTTGAATGTAAAGAGTATAGAAATTAATTTTTCCCTTTACAAGGTACAATTTAATTATCAATTCTTTTCCTTTACTTAATCTTCAAAGTTTCAAAAAGGGAGAGACAAAGAAAATCTATTGTCAGTAGAAAAATGAATATTTAAAAAAGCAGAAAACATCATTGGGTAGTTAGGCTAAAAGAAATAATCTGTTCTCCAAGTTCAAACAAAGCATTTCGAAATTCATTGTTTTAAGCATTAATTTATATTGCTAAATTTTAAAAGAGATTTAAAAAATCATAACAGCTAAGACACAACAAGCAGTAGAAGAGACATATGAAGAAATACTACACTGATGGAAGAGACAATGATGAAAAGAATATGTCATTTGAAGCAGGATTGTGATAAGGAGAGTTTTGAAAAAGTTTGAGTGCTATAGAAAATGTCTCATATTTATAGTAGAGGTTAGAAAGAACTCAGATGTCAATGCAAATAATGGAATTATAGGTTGATGGGTGCACCCTGTTCTCCAGCTGGAAAAAGTGTAGTTGGGGCTTTGGGTGTACAAAACTAAGGGGGCAGTAATTTAGTTCATATAGCCACGGAAAATAACATTCTAAACTAGAATTGGAGGTTACATTTAGCACCCCCTAAGACGATGAGAAGAGCTAACCAACTGGGTTGAAGATTGGTACCAGTTTAAACTGAAACACTAGAAAGAATTAATCATCTTATGAGTTATAGCAAGATTCATGTCCTAAATTTTAATTATCATAATAATTTTAAATAGATGGATAGTTTGGATAAACTTTGAACTTCACTATGCAGTAAAACAGATTTTAGTATTCCATGTTTTAAATAGACCCGTAAGAGATGTATGATAGAAAACATTGGCACAGATGAAAATTACGAAGATAGCTTTTAATTTCTACCTCAAATTTTTAAAAGATTATCTCTTTATGCCATAGGTAATGGACATCATAAATCACTAGCTGCAAAAGCAGGTAAGTGTGAACATTCCTTCAATGCCTTGGCATAAATCTAGAACAGTTATTTCTTTAGACTTTATTTCATACAATTCATTCAATTTGGCATGTGTTCATAGATGTGGCTGTTTGTAACTGAATGAAGTTAAAACACACACACACACATACACACACACACACATACACACACAGGGACTGATTTCAAGTTTTTTTTACATTTAATAGTCCACATTAAAGAAAATATTCTTCAACAAAATTAAATTTCAAAACTCCTTACATGAGTCATTGTACAACTTAATACTGTGAACAGATGCACGAGAGGAATATATTTAGGTAAATAAAACTTGTACAGGTTGGAGAACAATATTCCACCTTTCATAGTAGCACCGTAGTGTTGTTCAAATTGCAGCTTTATGCTAATTAGTGTTGTTCTGGCTTTTTAAAACGTTTAAGAAGTAACAGTTTAAATAAATTCTGAATTGATTAAGTAGTCAGTATTCCACAGATCATGGAAGATTTTAGAATTCTGGATATATTTCCATTCATCTGTATAATCAGTGTCTCTGCAAATAATCAATATGTCTAAAATCTTCATGATGAAACACTTAAATATTTCCTGACAAAGCTCTAAGAACATTTTAATATATCTGGCCATATGCCTGTAAGGTTTTATTATATTTTACAGGTATCTTATTTATTTAAAATTTGAAAATTGCGTTTTCTAAATTTACTGAATTTCTTTCCCTACACCTGAAAAGGCAAAACATGTTTTATCAAAAAGGTTAAATCCTTTCACCACAAACTCCATTTTGACTTTTCCCTTGATAAACATTGCAGTAATATTTTATTTTGCTTTCACAGAAGAACCAAATGGCTCACTTTAATTCTGTGTCTTGTTTATCAATGAACCAATAGATTGTGATGAACAGAATCAAGGCTTTGAAGTTGAAAGTGCCTCTGACTGATGCTACTTCATCTCTGTGAGACTCAGTTTTCACATCAGAAACACTGGCCACATAGCAGCCCTTTTATTCTTCGGTTATATTTTCTTTCACAACTTCACAGTTATACAGGACTTAGAAAGAACAATGTCAGACAGACTAAAGTGGGACACTGAACTGTAATCAGAGAAGGAGATCTCTTTTTGAGAAAGGTGTCAGATATCCTGTGAAGTGAACTGTCTATCGCAAACATCACCGGTGTCTCTAAACAGCTCCACCAGTCGCAACTAAAAGTTAGCCTTTTTCAGCAGTGTAGAGATGAGAAGAGAGACTGATAGGTAATATGAAATAATAGAACTTACAGCACGTATTCAGATTGTATTTGTGTCCAGTCGCAAAGTATAGGTTCATACATGTAAACTTCAAACACATATGTACAGTTTAAGCTTCACTCTTTATCCTCATTAGGATTCAACAAAATGCTTTTGTAAAAAGGCCTTAAACATTCAGTTAATAGCAGCATAATCTAATTCCAATATAGGAATCATAACTTTCAAAAAGATCCATTTGATTCAATTTTTCTAAAGTACATAATAAAAGTCATCTTATAGGCTTCTTACATATCTTAGGATATCTTTTAGAGTCATAGTGAATTGGCTTCATTAACTGGTCTTGAGGTTTGGGAAGTTAAGTTCTTCAAGCCCATGGCTAAGAGATTTAACATTCAAGACCATCCATTTGATATATTTTCAAACTTCACAGGGCTCCTCTTTTTATTCCCAAACTATAACCTTTTGAGGTCAAAAATAAAACTTTTTAAATCTTCATGTATTCTATTCACTTAATGTTATAATTTTTATAACTTCTATCTTTGTGGTATAAACAAATATATTCAAGTGTGAAAAATTTTAACATCATGTTGTGTGGTAAATTTATTTACATTCAATTTTGGGGTAGAAAGTGTATTCTTAAAAAGTTTAAAACCAACTGTTTTCATGATTAAGCTAATAGAAATTATTAAGAACATATTTGTTTGCCAAGAGAAATATTGAGATTGCTGATACTCATTTTTTTTTTCTCCAAGAGTAAACTATAGTGAGTTCCACAAATGCAGTAAATGTATCTGTTTTAGTTCACCACTATATTTCAAGTACAATGCTCGGTTTAGACTTAAAATAATTTTCCTTATGCAAGGTAACTGACTATATAGAAATTATTTGAATAGAGTTTGATTTTTCTATCCATTAAGAAATTACCAACATGGAAAATAAATTTCCTTAAGGGAAGGTGGAGGCATAGGCAGATTGATTCTGCTCACCCTCCATCTTATTCCCCCAAGTGTAGATTGGTCTTGTTAAATCGCCCATGCACTTGTTGCAGAAACAGTCAAAATGGTGGGTTAGAGGCTGTTAGCATGCCTCAGCCACTCGGAAATAGCAAAACAGTGCATAAAGATTGACACTGTGAGCTTTAATTCACGAAGGGAAGTGGGAATTCACCAGAATAACAAAGGACACTCCAGATCCAAGGGAGAAGATAGTGGGCAAGCCACCCCCTGATGGCGTTTGGCTGGTAAAACGATATGGGTGCAGTGGAACATTTTCCTTCATGGCCAGACATATCTCCAGGCTTTTGATGCACCATATCTCCTGGGATAGGAGCTTGAGTTGCCATTCTCTTCCCACACAGACAACTTAGTACAGTAGCACTCCCTCCACGTCACACTCAGACATACCTCCAGGCATTTGGCACACACACGTCCACAGATTAGTGGTTTGAGCCATTCATCCCTTCCCATGCAAAGACCTTATTACAGCAGCAGTTTCTCTGCTTTTGGCCAGGGTATATTTGCAGGCATTTGACACACACATTCTCTTGGCTTAGGAATCTGTGCTGCCCCTCCCTTCAGGTGCAGAGATTGTGGTACATTGGTGCTCTCTCTTCTTGATGCCCAGACATATCTCTGGAATTTGGAGCACTCACTCTTCTAGGTTATGATTTAGGCCACCTCACTCTACCCATGCAGAGAACCTGAGGCAGCAGAAGTTTCTAGAATTCATGCCTAGGCACATCTCCTGGTTCTCACAGGCTGCCCACTGGGACCCTTTTCAAAGCTGATGCATGTGCATGCCATTGGGAAACCTGTGGGTGGGCCTGCTCAGTCTGGTCCCACACATCTTGGATCTTTCCTAAGGAGGAAGGTGATACCACTGTGCATTCCACAGAGCAACCCATGGTCTGAGGCAACAGAGAGCTTCTCCCATTAAAAAAGGATTAGGTATATACCCACCTATTTTGACCACAGGTGGCTCATACCCATAAGTGACACCTGCTGGCCTAGAGTTTGAACTGCAAAACACAATAGAAAATGATATTGATTCTTCCTATCCATGAGCATGGAATGTTCTTCCATTTGTTTGTATCCTCTTTAATTTCATTGAGCAGTGGTTTGTAGTTCTCCTTGAAGAGGTCCTTCGCGTCCCTTGCAAGGTGGATTCCTAGCTATTTTATTCTCTTTGAAGCAATTGTGAATGGGAGTTCACTCATGATTTGGCTGTTTGTCTGTTATTGATATATAAGAATGCTTGTGATTTTTGTACATTGATTTTGTATACTGAGACTTTGCTGAAGTTGCTTATCAGCTTAAGGAGATTTTGGGCTGAGTGAAAATGGCCATACTGCCCAAGGTAAATCATAGATTCAATGCCATCCCCATCAAGCTACCAATGACTTTCTTCACAGAACTGGAAAAAACTACTTTAAAGTTCATATGGAACCAAAAAAGAGCCTGCATCACCAAGTCAATCCTAAGCCAAAAGAACAAAGCTGGAGGCATCACGCTACCTGACTTCAAACTATACTACAAGGCTACAGTAACCAAAACAGCATGGTACTGGTACCAAAACAGAGATATAGATCAATGGAACAGAACAGAGCCCTCAGAAATAAGGCTGCATATCTACAACTATCTGATCTTTGACAAACCTGAGAAGAACAAGCAATGGGGAAAGGATTCCCTTTTTAAAAAATGGTGCTGGGAAAACTGGCTAGCTATATGTAGAAAGCTGAAACTGGATCCCTTCCTTACACCTTAGACAAAAATCAATTCAAGATGGATTAAAGACTTAAACGTTAGACCTAAAACCATAAAAACCCTAGAAGAAAACCTAGGCATTAACATTCAGGACATAGGCATGGGCAAGGACTTCATGTTTAAAACACCAAAAGCAATGGCAACAAAAGACAAAATTGACAAATGGGATCTAATTAAACTAAAGAGCTTCTGCACAGCAAAAGAAACTACCATCAGAGTGAACAGGCAACCTACAAAATGGGAGAAAATTTTTGCAACCTACTCATCTGACAAAGGGCTAGTATCCAGAATCTACAATGAACTCAAATTAACAAGAAAAAAACAAACAACCCCATCAAAAAGTGGGCAAAGGACATGAACAGACACTTCCCAAAAGAAGATATTTATGCAGCCAAAAAACACATGAAAAAATGCTCACCATCACTGGCCATCAGAGAAATGCAAATCAAAACCACAATGAGATACCATCTCACACCAGTTAGAATGGCGATCATTAAAAAGTCAGGAAACAACAGGTGCTGGAGAGGATGTGGAGAAATAGGAACACTTTTACACTGTTGGTGGGAATGTAAACTAGTTCAACCATTGTGGAAGTCAGTGTGGCAATTCCTCAGGGATCTAGAACTAGAAATACCATTTGACCCAGCCATCCCATTACTGGGTATATACCTAAAGGACTATAAATCATGCTGCTATAAAGACACATGCACACGTATGTTTATTGCGGCACTATTCATAATAGCAAAGACTTGGAACCAACCCAAATGTCCAACAATGATAGACTGGATTAAGAAAATGTGGCACATATACACCATGGAATACTATGCAGCCATAAAAAATGATGAGTTCATGTCCTTTGTAGGGACATGGATGAAATTGGAAATCATCATTCTCAGTAAACTATCGCAAGGACAAAAAACCAAATACCGCACAGTCTCACTCATAGATGGGAATTGAACAATGGGAACACGTGGACACAGGAGGGTGAACATCACACTCTGGGGACTGTTGTGGGGTGGGGGGAGAGGGGAGGGATAGCATTGGGAGATATACCTAATGCTAGGTGACGAGTTAGTGGGTGCAGCACACCAGCAAGTCACATGTATACATAGGTAACTAACCTGCACATTGTGCACATGTACCCTAAAACTTGAAGTATAATAATAATAATAATAATAATAATAATAATAATAATAATAAAAAGAAAATGAGCTGACACAAGTCAACAGACAAGTCAACAGCAGTGGGGAATGAGATAAGCTTCCTGAGATCTCCATGATTCCAGTCCAATAGGAAGCATTGAGGCTGCTCACATGCACAGTGCATTGCTACTAAAAATAACATTCAGGAAAGCCATCATACAAAGGCTATATGTAACCAAAGAACTTATACTGACTCTTTAGCCCTGAAAGCACCCAGAACTAAAGCCAGAAGGACCCTACAAATCATACATTATAGACACTTCCTGAAGGAGAAAAATTCCATCCAAATTAAAACAAATTCAAAAAATAAGGAGAGATAGCTTATCTAGATGATAAAGAACCAGAGAAACAACTATGAAAGTATGAAAAACAGAGTGCCACAACACTTCGAAAGATCACACTGATTCTTTTTTTTTTTTTTTTTTTCTTTTGAGATGAAGTCTCACTCTGTTGCCCAAGCTGGAATGCAGTGGTACAATCTCGGCTCACTGCAACCTCCACCTCCTGGGTTCAAGCGATTCGATTCTCCTGCCTCAGCCCCCCGAGTAGCTGGCACTACAGGCATGCACCACCATGTCCAGCTAATTTTTGTATTTTTAGTAGAGACGGGGTTTCACTATGTTGGCCAGGCTGGTCTTGAACTCCTGACGTCCTGATCCACCCGCCTCAGTCTCCCAAAGTGCTAGGATTACAGGCATGAGCCACCGCACCCAGTCCACACTGATTCTTTACAATGAATCTAAACTAAATGAAATCTTTGAAATACCCCATGAAAAATCAAAAATATTGATTTTAAAGAAGCTCAATGAAATCCAAGACAAAGCTGAAAAAAACACAAAGAAATCAGAAAAACAATTCAGAATATTAAAAAAGAGGTAGATATCATTAAAAAACAAACAGAATTTCTAGAAATAAAAAATTCATTAAAATAATTACAAAATACAGTTGAAAGTTTTAACAGTAGGCTATACCAACTGGAAGAAATAATTTCAGAGCTGGAAGACAGATCTTTTCAATTAATCCAGTAAGATAAAAATTAACAAAGAGTTTTTTTTAAAAACTTAACAAAGCCTTTGAGAAACATAGGATTATGTAGTGTCCAAACCTACAAACTATAAGTATTCCAGAGGAAGATGAAGAAAAAGTGAAATGTAAGGAAAATGAAGAAATAATTCAGCAAAACTCCCATGGGATTGTCTTTTTTGTGCAAATGGTAGCTATTTTTATTATTTCCTTTTATTTTTAAATTTTACTTTAAGTTCTGGGATACAAGTGCAGAATGTGTAGGTGGTTACATAGATATATGTGTGCCATGGTGATTTGCTGCACTTATCAACCTGTTATCTAGGTTTTAAGCCCCACATGCATTAGCTATTTGTCCTAATGCTCTCCCTCACCTCAGCTGCCACCCCCCGACTGGCCCCAGTGTGTTTTTTTCCCCTTCGTGTGTCCATGTGTTCTCATTGTTCAATTCCAATTTATGAGTGAGAATATCCAGTGTTTGGTTTTTTGTTCCTGTGTTAGTTTGCTGAGGATGATGGCTTCCAGCATCATCCATGTTCCTCCAAATGACATGATCTCATTCTTTTTATGGCTGCATAGTATTCCATGGTGTGTATGTACCATATTTTCTTTATCCAGTCTACTATTGATGGGTATTTGGGTTGGTTCCATGTCTTTGATATTGTAAATAGTGTAAATCAAAACCACAATGAGATACCATCTCACACCAGTCAGAGTGATGATTATTAACAAGTCAAGAAACAATAGATGCTGGTGAGGCTGTGGAGAAATAGGAAAGCTTTTACACTCTTGGTGGGTATGTAAATTAGTTCAACCATTGTGGAAGATAGTATGGTGATTATTCAAGGATATAGAACCAGAAATGCCATTTGACCAAGTAATCCCATTACTGGGTATATACCCAAAGGAATATAAATCATTCCACTATAAAGATACATGCACATGCATGTTTATTGCAGCACTTGGATTGTCTTGGGAGAAATTTGGACATCTAGATACAAAAGGCTCAGAGAATTCCTAGTAGATAAATTGGAAAAGCCTCACTAATGCATATAGTCATCAGAATTTTCAAAGTCAAAGTGGAAAAAAAAATCCTAAAATCAGCAAGAGAGAAGCATCTAATCACCTATAAAGAAAATCGCATCAAACTAACAAAAGACTTTTCAGCAGAAAATCTACAAGCCAAAAGAGATTGGAAGACTATTTTTAGTCTCTTCCAAAAAAAATACCAGCTAACAATTTTATATCCTGCCAAATGAAGATTCACAAATGAAGATGAAATAGTCTTTCCAAGACAAACGAAGGGAATTCATTACCACCGGATCACCTTACAAGAAACTTTCAGTACAACTTTCTTCACAACAAAGTTTCAATGCAACAAGGTTTAACTATCCTAAATATATGTGCATCCAACACCAGAACACTCTGATTCATAAAACAAATACTACTGGTCCTATGAATAGAGATAGACAGTTATACAATAATAGTGGAGGACTTCAACACCCTATTGACACCACTAGACTGATCACTGAAGCAGAAAATCAGCAAAGAAACTTAACTTAAACTGGACTATAGACCAAGTAGACTTAATAGGTATTTACATTACATTTCATCCTAAACCACAGAAAATACATTATTTTGTCTTTGGATAGAGCATTCTCCTAAACCGACCATATGCTTAGCCATCCAGCAAGTCTCCATAATTTTTTAACAATAAATCATATCAAGTATCTTCTTGGATCACAGTGGAATAAAATTAGAAATTAATACCAAGAGTAATTCTCAAAACTACACAAGTAAATGGACTAAACAACTTGCTTCTGAATGACATTTGTGTAAGCAACAAAATTAAGGCAGAAATCAGGAAAGTTTTTGAAGCAATTGAAAATACAGACACAATATTTCAAAAGCTCTGGGATACAACAAAGAAAAGTACTAAAGGCAAAGTTTATAGTGTTAAATGTCTACATCAAAAAGAATGATCTCAAAGTAACAACCAAATTTTGCACCTCAAGCAACTAGAAAAAGGACAAACCAGACCCAAATCTAGCAGAAAAAAAAATAACAAAGATTATAGCAAAATTAAATGAGATCAAGACCAAATAAATAACAAAAATGACCAATTAACAGCTAGTTCTTTGAAAGGATAAACAAAATTGACAGACTGCTAGTTAAATTAACCAAGGAAAGAAAGAGATTCAAAGAAGTACAATGAGAAGTGGTAAAAGTGACATTAAAACTGATACTACAGAAATACAAAAGATTATAAGAGACTACTATGAACACGTTTATGTGCATAATCTAGAAAGCTTAGAGAAAATGCATTTCTAGAAAAACAGACAACTTCCCAAGATTGAAGTAGGATATAACAGAAATCCTAAATAGACCCATAATGACTAACAAAGTTGAATCATCAACAAACATCTACCAACAAAAAAAGTCCAAGAACAGAAAGATTCAAAGCCAAATTTCATGAGATATACAAAGAAGAGCCAATACTCATTTTACTGACACTATTTCAAGCCATCAAGGAGGAAAGACTCCTCCTTCTCTCTTTTAACAAAAGTGGTATCATTTTGGTAACAAAATCGAGCGAGGCGACAATGTAAAAGAAAACTACTGGCCAATATCCTTGATGTGCCTAATGCAAAAATCTTCAACAAAATACTAGCAAACCAAATCCAACAGCACATCAAATATACAATACACCATGATCCAGTGGGTTTATCCAAATGATGTAAGGATGGTTCAACACACGGTAATCAATAAATATGGTTTACCACATAAAGAGAACTAAAATAGAAAAAACATATGATTATCTCAAGAGATGCAGAAAATTCATCTGATAAAATCAACACCCCTTTATGATGAAAACCCTCAACAAATTAAACATCGAGAAACATACCTCAATATAATAAGAGCCATGTATGACAAGTCAACAACCAACATTACGCTGAATAAGGGAAAGTTGAAAACAATCTCCATAAGAACTGGAACAAGACAGGATGTCAACTCTTATTCTTATTCAACATAGTAGTGGAAGTCACTTGTAATGTCATTTTTACCATTTATCATTATTCTTCTGGGAATTTCTCTTATCTCTTGGTTAATTTAACTAGCAGTCAATTTTGTTTATCCGCTCAAATAACTAATTGCTTGTTTAGTTGATCCTTTGTGTTGTTTATTTGGTCTTGATCTTATATAGTTCTGCTATGATCTTTGCCTGATCTTTCTTCAGGCAAAATAAAGAAAAGGCATTGCAATTGGGACCAAAAAAAAAAAAAAAAGATTGTCAAATTATCTCTGTTAAATGATGGCATAATTGTGTATCAGAAAACCCTAATGACTCCCCCAGAAGACTTCTCCACTTGATAAATGACTTCAGTAAAATTTGAAGACACAAAATCTGTGTACAAAAATCAGTAGCATTTCTATACACCAATAACATTCAAGCTGAGAACCAAATCAAGAATCAATCTCATTTAAAATAGCTGCAAAAAATAAAATAAAATACCTAGAGATACAATTAAGCAAAATAGTTAAATATCTGTACAAGAAGAATGACAAACACTGATGAAAGAAATTATACATGACAAAAACAAATGGAAAGCCATCCTATGCTCATGGATTGGAAGAATCAACATCATTAAAGTAAACATACTGCACAAATCAATCTACAGATTCAATGCAATACCTATCAATTTAGCAATGTTATTTCTTACTTAATTATAAAAAAAAATCTTAATGTTTAGATGGAAGCAAAATAGAGCCCAAATAGCCAAAGCAATCCTAAGCAAAAAGGACAAATCTAGAGGAATCACACTGTGTGATTTCAAATTATATAATACTATAAGTCTATAGTAATTAAGATAGCATGCTACTAGTACAAACATGGAGACATAGATCAATGGAACAGAAAAGATAACTCAGAATTAAAGCACACACTTACAATCAATCGATCTTCAAAATGTTAACAAAAGTAAGTAGGGAGGAAAGATGCTCTATTCAATAAATGATGCTGGGAAAATTGGCTAGCCACGTGCAGAATAATGAAACTGGAACCATATCTCTCACTGTATACAAAAATCAAGTCAAAGTGGATTAAAGACTTAAACATAAGACCAGAAACTATAAAATCCTACAAGAAAACCTAGAAAAAACTCTTCTGGACATTTGCCTTAGCAAATAATTTATAATGATGACCCTGAAAGTAAATGCAACAAAAACAAAATAGACAAATGGGTCTTAATTAAACTAAACAGCTTTTGCACAACAAAATAAATAATTAACAGATTAAACAGATAACCTAAACAATGGGAGAAAATATTTTCAAATCATGCTTCTGACAGAAGACTAATATCCAGAATCTACAAGAAACTCGTACAACTCAACAAGAAAAAAAATAAACAATTCCACTGAAGAGTGGGCAAAAACACGGACATTTCTTAAAAGAATAAATACATACAGCCAACAAACACATAAAAAATTGCTAAACATCAGTAATCATCAGAGAAATGCAAGTTAAAATCACAATGAGATATAATCTTACCCAGTCAGAATGGTTAATATTAAAAGTCAAAAAACAAGAGATGTTGGTGTGGATGTCAAGAAACGGCAATTGTTTATACACTGTTGGTGAGAATGTTAATCAGTTCATCTTCTATTAAAAACAGTATGTAGATTTCTCAAAGAAGTAAAAGTAGAACTACCGTTCAACCCAGCAATCTCATCTCTGAGTATCTACACAAAGGTAAAGAAATCACTGTAGGAAAAAGGCATCTGCATTTGTATGTTCAACACAATACTACTCATAATAGGAAAGTAAGGGAATCAACCTAAGTGTCCAACAGCAGTTGACTGAATAAGGAAAATGTGGTGTATACATCATGACAAACTGTGCAGCCATTAAAAAGAATAAAATTATGTCCTTTACAGCAACTTGGATGGAACTAGAGGTCATTATCCTAAGTGAACTCAGAAAATAAAATATTCCATGTTCTCATTCATAAGTGGAAACTAAACAAGAGGTACATATGGATGCAAAGATGGAAATAACACACCTCAGAGACTCAAAAATGAGCGAGGGTAGAAAAAGTTTGACAGTTGAAAATTACCTATTGGTTACAAAGCTCACTATTTGGCTAATGGATAGAGTAGAAGCCCAGTCCCTAACCAATATACAATATAATTATGTAACAAATATGCATATATACTCCTGGATCTAAAATAAAATTAAAATTAAAAAAAGAAATTAATGTTAGCTGTAGAGAGTAGTATATCTTCACTGAAAAGTTATATGTAAATTTTGTATGGTGCACCAGAATATATAAAAGTATATTTAGAGTACATAAAAATTGTAACAAAATATATATTTCCTTTTAAAATGGTTTCCGGAATAAACGAATCAACAGAAAAGCAAGACTAAAGGTAAACAAGAAAGCTATATACATATAGGTTTCTTATATATGTGTGTTAGTATACATATATACATATATATAATTTTAGATTCAGGTGGCACATATACATATTTGTTACATTATTATATTGCATAGTGGTGGGGATTGGGCTTCTACTCTACCCATTAGCCAAATAGTACATATAGATATAGATATAGATATAGATATATAAATAGATACACACATGCACAGCTATGCACACATACATACATACATATATTTAAAAACACAGCTAATATATACCTTACATATATATTACATATACATATATTTTAAAAGCATGTTCCCATTAGTCCAAAACACAGAAATGGATTTTATGAATTTGTATGCCAGAATAAGACATCACATTGAGTTGTAGAATATTCCAACACTGTGGGTTCATGAGCCATTCTGAAAAATAAATTACACCAATAATGGATTCCAATACTTCAACCATTTCTTGTGAAATTTTTTATATATTAATATTACTAATTTGTAAAAATATTTACATTATAGTCACAGACACTAAAAACCTTAAAATCATGGAAGAAAATGTCCATTTTCTTAGTAAATGAATGAATATTTAAATTATACAGTAATGAGCGAAATTTAGTAATGAACTGAAGTTTGATTCAAAATCACAAATTAGCAGCTTAGATCAGGCATGATTCCTCATGCCAGTAATCCCAGCAATTTGGGAGGCCAAGGTGGAAGGATCACTTGAACCCAGAAGTCTGAGACCAGTCTGTGCAACACAGTAAGACCTCATCTCTACAATTGTTTATGTTTATATATATATAATTATGTATATATATATATATATAATTGGAAACTCATTTCTCTGATTAAACAAAGGAATGTAATTAATAAAACACTGCAACCTCATTATTCATAAAGAAATAGTCTACAATTTGTATTTCACTCTAAATAACTCATTTAGGAGCTTGAAAATTTTATTTTTACAGTTTTTTAAAGCACAAAATGAGCACATTCAAGCTGAAACTGATAAAATAGGAATAATACCATCCATGTGAGTGGCTGAGCCTAGTAATAATTTGCAGTAAATATTATCACAAAAAGTTGGAACTAGAATTCTTGGGAAACTGTTTTCTGCTGAATAATTTCAAGTCGGTATTCAGTTCTGGTAAAAAAAAAATACTGCTGATATGCACTAACTTGATTGTCACAGGTTAGCATGTAAATGAAGAAAGATTTAAGCAGGTACCTGTCTAAATTAATGTAGGCAGCTGTTACAAGTATATGCATTCAAACCTCAGGGCATAGCTCTGCCTCTCTAAAAAGGACTTGCCCAAGATCAGAATATAGAATAAGAGCTTTACATTTTATCTTTATTTAAATTCTCCCTCCCCTTTTTGTGGAATTGTGAGTGAGCAGCAATACTACATGCCTTTTATAACCCTTTCTAAAAATATATTGACCACAGTTTTACTAACAGTTAGAAAATTGGAGTATGATCTCAAATATACTTAATGAAGACACACATTCCACAGAAAAAAATTAGTTTAAATTTAGTTTCCTAAGAAAATAATTATTATTATAGAGAAACTATTTTGAAAAAGGAGATAAGAATTTAAAATATTTGTAAAATAATAAAGTTGATTCTCCAGTCATACCTCAAAATCAGTTTCATCTTTAGCACATTTCTACCCATCAGGGGTGGGTGGGTGTGTGTGTGTGTGTGTGTGTGTGTGTGTGTGTATTTGAATTGACAGTGAATAGCTATAAAGTAAAGTGGTATGAAACAGGACAAAAAAAATGCTAGAGAAGGAGAATGATGAGAGGGCACAGGTCAAATAATAAAATGAGAGATATGGAATTCAGAATTTGGTTTTCAATGAAGATCATCGAGATTCACGAGAAAGTATAAATGCAATCCAAGTAATCTAAGGAATCTAGCAAAATGACGTAAGACCTGAAAGACAAAATATTCATTTATAAAAGGAACAAACTGATCTGATGAAGCTAAAAAGTTGACTATAAAAATTTTGAAAAACAATCAAAAGCACTACACAGCAGGATAGGCCAAGCTGAAGAAAGAATCTCAGAGCTCTAAGACTGGTTCATCAGGTCAACTCATTCGGATTAAAAAGAAAAAAAAAAACAGAGTAAACAAAATAAACAAAATCTCTGAGAAATATGGGATTATGTAAAGAGACCAAACCTGAAATTAATTTGCATCTCTGAAAGAAAGAGAGAGATTGCAAGAAACTTGGAAAATATTTTTGTGGATATTAACCATGGAAATTTCTCCAATATTGCTAGAGACATTGACATATAAACTCAGGAAAGACATTTGAGAACTATACTCAAACACTTGACTAGATGAGCCTAACAGATATCTATAGATTTCTCCAACAAAAAACAGCAGAATATACATTCTTCTTACCTGCACATGGTACATTAAAATCAACCAGATGCTTTTCCATAAAAAAATTCTCGACAAATTAAAAAAAAAACATACACACAAAATCTTATCAACCACACTGAGACCACAGCACAATAAAAATAGAAATCAATACACGGGAGATCTCTCAAAACTATACCATTACATAGAAATGAAACAATCTGTTCTTGAATCACTTTTGGGTAAACAATGAAATTAAAGCAGAAAACAAGAAATTCTTTGAAACTAATGAAACAAAGATACAACATACCAGACTCTGGGACACAGCTAAAGCAGTGTTAAGATGAAAGTTTCTAGCACTAACTGCCCACATCAAAAAGTCAGACAGATTTCACACTAACAACCTAATACCACACTGACAGGAACTAGAATAACAAGAGCAAACCAATCCCATAGATAGAAGAAGACAAGAAATAACCAAAATCAGACCTGAACTGAACAAAACTGAGATGCATCAAACCATACTGAAGACCGACAAAAATATGTTGGTTCTTTGAAACAATAAGATTAATAGACTGATAGCTAGACTAGAAAACATGACAGAAGATCCAACTAAATACAATGAGACGTGACAAAGGGGATATTACCACTGATTTCAAAGAAATAAAACAAACCCTCAGAGAATCTGGTGCAGATTTCTAGTCACATAAACTAGAAAACCTTGAAGGAATAAATAAGTTCCTGGAATCACACAACCTCCTAAGATTGAACCAGAAAGAAATTGCAACCCTGAATACAGCATTAATGAGTTACAAAATTGAATTAGCAGTAACAAACCAACCAACCAGAATAAGCCCTATACCAGATATATTTACAGCTGAATTCTACAAAGTGGCTTAACAAAATCTGGTACCAATACTACTGAAACTATTCAAAAAAACTGAGGAGGGACTTCTCCCTAACTTACTCTATGAGGCCAGCATTATTCTGATACCAAAACCTGGCAGAAACATGAAGGTAAAAGAGAACTTCAGGCTAATTACTGTGGTGAATGTAGATGCAAAAATCCTCAACAAAATACTAGCAAACTGAATCCAGCGGCATATCAAAAAGTTAATCAACCAAAATTATGAAGGCTTTATTCCTGGGATGCAAGGTTAGTTCCACATTTGCAACACAATAAAATGATTCAGCGATCCATCATATAAACAGAACTATAAACCAAACCACGTGATTATCTCAATAGACACAGAAAAGGCTTTTGATAAAATTCAGTGTCCCTTTATGGTACACATCCTGAACAAAGAAGACATCATTTTGAATATACCTCAAAATATAACAGCCTTCTATTGACTGACCCACAGAGAACATCATACTGAATCGGCACATGCTGGAAGAATTCTTCTTGAGAACTGGAACAAGACAAGGATGCCCAGTTTCACCAATCCTGTTCAACATGATATTGGAAGTCCTAACCAGAGGCATAATGCAAGAAGAAGAAATAAAATGCATCCAAATAGAGAGGTATTCAAACTATCTCTGTAGACAATGGGATTCTATGCCTAGAAAACCCCATAGTCCCTGCCCAAACACTCCTACAATTGATAATGTCAGCAAAGTTTCAGGATACAAAATTAATGCACAAAAATTGTAGCATTTCTATACATCAATAGTGTCCAAGGTGAGAGCCAATCAAGAGCACAATTGCATTCATAATAGCTGCAAATAAATAAAATACCTAGAAAAACAGCTAACTAGGGAGGTGAAAATATTTACAATTAGAATTATAAAACACTGCTGAAAGAAATCAGAAATGAAACACACAAATGGAAATACATACCATGCTCATGGATAACAAGAATCATTATAGTAAAAAGGGCATACTGTCCAAAGCTACTACAAATTCAATGCTATTCCATTCAAACTACCAATGTCATTTTTCACATAATTACAAAAAACTATTCAAAATTTATATGAAACCAAAAAGAGCCTGAATAGCCAAAGCAATCCTAAACAAAAACAACAAAGTTGAAAGCATCACACTACCTGACTTTAAATTATACGACAAGGCAATAATAACCAGAACAGCATCATACTGGTACAAAAAGAAACATATAAATCAATGGAACAGGTTAAAGAACACAGAAATAAAGCTACACATTTACAACCATCTAATCTGGGACAAAGTCAACTAAAACAACCAATGGGAAACAACTCCCTATTCAATAAATGAAGCTGCAGCAACTGGCTAGCCCTATGCAGAAGACTGACACTGGATCCTTTCCTTTCACCACATATAAAAATGGATTTAAGACTTAAATGAAAAACTTAAAACTATGAAAATTCTTGAGGAAAATCTAGAAAATACTAGACATTGTCCCTGGCAAGGATTTTATGACTATGACTACAAAAGCAATTGCAACAAAAACAAAAATTGACAAGTGGGACCTAATTATACCAAATGGCTTCTGCACAGCAAAAGAAACTATCAACAGTGTAAATAGAGAACATACAAAATGGGATAAAATATTTGTAAACTAGACTTCTGACAATGGTCTAATATCCAGAATCTATAAGGAATTCAAACAATGGAACAACCATAAAACAAACAACCCCTTTAGAAAATAAGCAAAAGAAATGAACAGACATTTCTCAAAAGAAGACATATATGCAGTAAACAACCTATAAAAACATTCTCATCATCAATAATAAGAGAAATGCATATCAAAACCACAATGAGATAGTATCTTACAATGCTCAGAATGACTATTATTAAAAAGTCAAAAACAAAGATCCTGGCAAGGTTGCAGAGCAAAGGGAATGCTTAAACACCGCTGGTAGGAGTGTAAATTAGTTCGGCCACTGTGGAAATCAGTTTGGAGATTTGTCAAAGAACTTAAACTAGAACAACCATTCAACCCAGCAATCTTATTCCTGGGTATATATCCAAAGGAATATAAATCATTCTACCATGAAGACACATGTATGCATATGTTCACTGCAGCACTACTTATAGTAACGAAGACATGGAATCAACCTAAATGCTTATCAATAGTGGACTGGATAAAGAAAATGTCATACATATATACCATGGAATACTACACAGCCTTAAATAAGAATGAAATCATGTACTTTTCAGCAACATGGATGGAACTGGAGGCTATTATCTTCAACAAATTAATGCAGAAACAGAAAACCAAATGCCATATATTCTCACCTATACATGGGAGCTAAATATTGAGTACACACGGATACAGACAAAGGAACAATAGACACAGGGCCTACCTGAGGGTAGAGGGTGGGAGTTGAGGATCAAAAAGCTACCTATTGAGTACTATGCTCATTCCCCAAGTGATGAAATAATCTGTACACCAAGCCCCCATGGCACGCAATTTACCTTGTAGAAAACATGCACATGTACCCCAAACTTAAAACAAAAGTTGGAAAGAACATATCATAAGAAAGTAATCAAAGTAGAACCCAGATATAAATCCATGCATTCACAGCCAACTATTTTTTGAAAAAGGCACCAAGAACAGGAAATGGGGAAATGAGATTTTCTTCAATAAATGATGCTGAGAAAACTGGATAACCTACGTAAAAGAATGAAAATGGACTCCTATTTCTCACCATATACAAAAATCAAATAAAAATAAAGACTTAAATTTAAACCTGAAACTATGAAACTATTAGAAGAAAATATTGAAAAAATACTTAATGACACTGGTCTATGTAAAGAGTTTTCTTTGTGTGTGTAATATCTCAAAAGCACAGGCAACCAAAGCAAAATATAGACATATGAAATTACATTAGGCTAAAAACCTTCTGCACAGAAAAGGAAACAATCTAGAAAGTAAAGAGACAGCCAGAGAATGGAAGAAAATATTTGCAAACTATCCACCTGGCAAGAGATTAACAACCAGAATATATAAGGAGCTCAAGCAACTCAATGGCAAAAATAGATGAAATTAAAAATGGGTAGAAGATCTGAAAAGACATTTTTCTAAAGAGACATACAAATGGCCCACAGTTATATGAAAAATTGTTCAACATCACTAGTCTTCCGTGAAATACAACTCAAAAGTGCAATGAGCTATTATCTTACCATAGCTTAAATTGATTTTATCAAGAAGACAAGGAATAACAGATGCTGGCAAAGACATGAAGAAAGGAGAACTTTGTACACCGTTGGTAGGAATGCAAATTAGTGCAACCACTATGAAAAAAAGTATGACAGTTTCTCAAAAAAATTAAAAATAAAACTACTATATGATCCAGCATTTCCACTATTAGGTATACATTCACAAAAAGGCAGTATATTGAAGAGATATCTTCACTCCCATGTTTATTGCAGCACTATTTGCTATACCCAAATTATGGAATCAACCAAAGTGCCCATCAATGAATAAAGAAAATGTGAGATATATATATATATATATATATATATATATATACACACACACACACACATACACACAAACACACACACACACACACATATATATAGTTGAATATTGTTAAGTCATACAAGAGAATGAAATCCTGTCATTTGTAGCAACATGATGGAACAGGAGGTCATTATAAGTGAAATTAGCCAGGCACAGAAAGACAAATTGCATGTTCTCACTCATATGCGGGAACTGAACAAGTGACTATCATGAAGATATGAATTTGATTATTGGGTACCAGTGGCCAGGAAAGGTAGATGGGAAGGGAGGGTGAAGAGAGTTTGAATAATAGGCACAAATATACAGTTTGAGAGAAGAAATAATATCTAGTGTTTGATAGATCAATAGGGTGATTATAGTTTGCAATGATTGATAGTATATTTCAAAATACTAAAAATAATTTGAATGTTTCTAGCATAAACAATAAATATTTAATGGATATCTCAATTACACTGATTTGATATTTACAAATTATATACATATATGACATTATCACATGTAACCTGAAAATATGTACATCTATTATGAATTAATGCAAAAATTGGAAAAAAAATTAAAAATAAAAATAAATATACCAACAATGCTGTGAATAAAGGTAATCAAAGCAGCACAGTAGAATACAGAGAGCATGGAATGAGAAGCAGACAAACTTAAATTCAAATTCATATTAGGAGACTTCTAGCTAAATGATTGGGGGCATATCACATTAATAAAAATTATTAACCTCCAGAGAGACAGAGCCAGAGACAGAGCAAGACAGACACAGAGAATGAAAAAACATCCAAACTACCAATATCCTTATGAAAGACGGGACATCACTATAGAACTTAAAAATAACAAAAATATAATAAGGAAATACTGTAACAACTCTACATTTGCAAATTCACCAACAAATATAAAATAGACCAGTTTCCTTGAAAGACACAAGACTCACTCAAGAAAATAATGGATAACCTAAGACATGTCATATATTTAGTCAAGCAATTAGATTTAGACTTAAAAATTCTTCCAACAAAGAAAAATTTTGTCTGGATGGACTCACTGGGGAATTCCACTAAATGCTGAAGAAGGAATTTTAACAATTCTGAACAATCCCTTCCAAAAAATAGAAGAGGAAGTAACAACTCTCACCTGATTTTACAAGGGAGCATTGTCCTGATACTAAAGTCAGACAAAAACATGATCAAGTAAAACAATGAACTAATCTCTCTCATGAACATAGATGCAGAATTTCTTAACAAATTATTAACAAATTGAATACAGCAATATATACAAAACATACTACATCACAGTCAGGTGGAGTAGATTCCAGTAATGAGAGCCTGTTTCAACATCAGAAATTGAGTCTACATAATTCTTAATATTATCAGAATAAAAAGAAAAATCAATAGATTCAGAAGAAAAGCATTTGATAAAATTCAAGATTTGTTTATGATATACACTTTCAGTAAACTATAAGTACTTCCTTAACCTGATAGAGTTTGTCTACGAAAACATACAGCTAATATTATAATGGCGAAAGACTGACAAAGCAAGTATATCTCTTCCTCATCACTACTATAGAACATTGTTTTGGAACCTAGACAGCAAAATAAGACAAAGAAAATTAATAAAATCCTCCAGATTGGAAAGAAAGCTCTCTCTATTAAAAAGAGAACATGATTATCTATGTAGAAAATATCTGAAATCTCAAAAATGAAAAGAAAATAAACTTTCAAGAATAGCAAAAGAATTTAGTAAGTCACAGGATACAAAAATCAACTGCATCTCTGAATGTTAACAATGAACACCTTTAAGTCAAAAACTGTAACCATACCATGTACAATATCATAAAACAATTAGATATTTAGGTTAAATTCTAACAAAGTATATGCATGATCTATATTCAGAAAAATACAAAACACAAAAGAAATGAAAGAAGGCCTAAGTGATGGGTATACATATTCTGTGTTCATGTATTTGATGACTTATTAATGAGATAAATTATTCCCAAATTGATTCTATACATTTCCAATTGAATTCTTAGCAGGATATTTTTAGATACCAAAAAACTGATTATAAGTTTACATAGAAAAGGAAAATAATTATAATATCCAAAACATTTTGAAAAAGAATTTATTTCAAGATCTCCCACTACCTGATATTCAAACTTTTTTAAAGTTATAGTAATCAGGGCAGTATTTTATTGGCAAATGGGTAGATACACATATGAAAGGAATAAAATAAATAGAATATAAACAGAACCACACAAATGTTTATTTTCTGACAAAGTTGCTTTAAAGACAATAATAAAAAGAATTAATTTTAAATAAATAGTGCCAGAAAAATTAGACCTCCAAACGTAAAAACAAAAATGGACCTTGACCTGTACTTCACATTTTTTATCAAAATTAACAGTAAAGGATATAGATATAATATAGAATGTAAAATGTTAAAACTTTACAAAAAAAAAACAAAGAAAATTTGGAACATAAGTTTAAGCAGCCATTTTATAGAGAGAATATCAAGAGAAAAGACATTATTAATTGGACTTTAACACACTTAAAAAAAATGCTCTGCCAAAAAACATATTTAAAAAGTGAAAAGACTAGTCAAAGATTAGAAAAAATATATATTTGTCAATCCCCTATCTGACAAACTGTATGCATTCAACACAGAGAAAGAGTAATTATGTCACGATAATAAGGAAAATATGTGGGCAAAGTTCAGTACAGGCACTTTACCAAAGAAGAAATATGGATTGCAACTGAGCAAATGAGAAGATGCTCAACAATAGTCATTAAGGGCATGCAAATTGAAACCACATTATAATATTTTTTTAAAGGCTAAGATTACAAAGAAAACAAAACCTTGTTACACTAAATACCAGTGAGGAAGTAGAGCAATTGACACACTCATGCATTGCTGGTGAGAATGCAAGATAAGACAACAACTTTGGAAAATAGTCTGCCAGTTTTTAAAAAGTGATCATTTAACTCCCAAACAACCTTGCATCCCCACTCCTAGGTATTTACCCAAAACAGATTAAAACTTATGATCACTCAGAAATCTATGCAAATGGCTATATTGCCTTTATTCATAATGGTGAAAAATGGTAAGCAATCGAAATGCCTTTCAGCTAATAAAAAGAAAAATGAGCTCTGGTAATCCATACAACAGAGTACTATTGAGTGGTAAAAAAAGAACGAACCAACTATTGATACCTACAATCCATGTGGATGAGTATCAAATGGATACCCTAACTGAAAAAAGTCAGATTCAAAGGGCCATGCATGATTTAATTTATATGACATTCAGTAGAAAGCAAAACTATAAGAAAGAGAGAAAATTTTGCTACAAAGCAGCAGCATGGAAGTTTCTTTGGGGTAATGAAACTATTTCAGTATCTTTATTGTGATGGTGGTTACAAGACTACATGTTTGTCAAATATAATATTTCATACCCTAAAGTGTGAATTTTACTATATAAAATTCAGTTAAAATCATTAAACCATACATTTCAACTTATTATATGAAAATTAAATCGTAATACAACTGACTTTTAAAAAACATCTGGTATATTAACCACTTTATTATACTATCCCTTTATAGAAATTCTCACGTTAAATCTATATATTTTATGCATAGAAAAATCTACAAGAAAAGATAGTCTCAAAAGTATATTTGTCTATGAGGATTTTGCTTTTGACCAATTTAGTTAATTCTACTATTTTATTATTTGAGTGTCTTGAAAAACATTCTGTGTATTTTCTGTGTCAGTCATATGGATACATGATTAATGACTCTTTGTAGCCTTCAAGTCCCCTGTATTGTTTTTGGGGGGGTACATCTCAAGAGAATGTCCAAGCAAACTAAATCATATCATAAAAGAAACATTAAAAGATACAAAAAAATTAAAAACTACTATTTATAGCCACACATCTATTGAAAACTATTGCTTTTAAAACAAACATGTAAAAAAATTTATATTTTCTTTCCATAGGTTGGTGTTCACAGTATCATGAACATAACAGATACTAGGTTCAGCCAAACTTATATTTTAAGATAGTTTCGCCACTTATTAACTAGTCAGCCTTGAGTTACCCATGAACAAGTCATTGTCCTTAACTTTCTAATATTCAACCATACAATCTATGAAATGGTTATATCACATACTGTATATAATTGAGATGAAGATTATATGAAATAATATGAATATACAGCAACTAACACTGACCCTAACCAATTAAGGCCACCCACAAATTATCTGCACCTTTATTAGATATGCACAACAACCTCAATTAATGGAGAGAGACTTTGGAAAGTTGGTAGGTTTAGAGAAGTACAATGCAGAAAATATATTTTAAAAATACCTGTTCTGATTTTGAAAGAACACATTAATTTTAAAATAACACTGAACATAGCAAACAGATGTATGGACCTACTTCTAGCATTTTTAAACTTTATATTTGAGCAGCTGTTCTGACTCGTCTGCTTTCATTAAAATATTCAAATAGTTCAGTTTAAGTGACATCAATTGAAGAGTCTGAGATATTTTTCTACAAATTTTAAATTCTCCCAAATTGGATTCAAACTGTAAAGCTTTAGACAAATATTATAAATAAAAATGATTTTATTTAAGTTAGAATACAAAATATGTAATTCAAAGTTAAATATTGTAAAAAGTAGACATTTATTAGCCAAACATTTAAAAAATAAAGTTGCACTGATTCACAAAGAACACATAAACCATAGATGAAAATCAATATAATTTAGCCTATATGTTAAAAAAAACCCCATATTCTTTCCAAGCATATTTAATTAAGAAAATCTACTCATACCTCCAAGTAGAGTGATTCATTCATCAGACTTCAGATTCATTAAAATCAATCCTTGATTTAGGTTTGTAAGCCACTAAAAGATATGAAAGTGGCAATCCGTCAGTTTTGATTAGAATTCATTATGGTGCCTCTTTGACTTACGGCTGTTAAGTTTGCTTATTTTTGTTTTCATTTTCAGAAAAAACTGTTTTAAGCACTGAATATACAATAGAGTATTGTAACCAAAATAGACAACACATTTAGAAATATACTTTCTGAATGTCAAGATCTCGACTTTCTTTCCTTAAGTCAAACTGCATTTTAGAGTTATCCCTCTTGAACACTTAGAAGCTGCAATAATCCTGGCAATTGGCAAACTGGAGACTGAATCTAACTCTGTAGCATGTGACCATAGACAACAGTATCATCACATTATTTCTCTAAAAAACAGCCACCTTGCTCTTGATAAATGCTGTAATTCCCATTTTAGTAGACAATCCTTCCTTTCAGAATCAGGTTTGCCATTTGTTTTTATCAATCACAAGTTTCAAATGATCAACAATCCATTAGAATTATTTTCAAAAAAATAGCTTTTGGAAGATGATTTCAACATATTTCTTTCTCTCTCACCCACCCCATCCCCCCACAAACACAGCCCTCAGTATTTATAAATGTGCCCCATGCTGCTTTCTTGGTCATGCTATGACCATTACCAGCATTACACATGTTGTTGTACTTATCTTCTTTCTAAGAATACTTCAATCATCACTTAGTACAAAATAAAATTCATGTTTCTAACAAAAACTCTTCTTCATCTCGGCAAAAGAAGAACTCTTTCCTCTGCAGTTGTGTGTAGTTTTTGTATGAGTTTAGTAAGATATATTAGATGGTACTTCATAGTAGTTACGTAGGTCTGAATATACCTTCTTCTACTAGGTTTTATGGTTCTTAAAGACAGTATATCAGCATTTTTGAGAAAGAACTTTAGGCGAAAATTCATGTCTCATATTTTTGTTAGGGACTATGATTCTAGAGAATCGGGTGTGAGGGAAAAGGAGAGTGAGGCAGGAAGCAAGCAGGGTCAATATGACAATGCATTACTGAGCTGGTCACTGATGGCATCAGGTATAACGAATCACTTGATTTTGAAGGACTGTCTTCAAAAAGGTCAAATAATCTCTTTCCCGGGGGGACAAAATCATAGGCCAGCTTCTGTTTCTCTCTGAATTAAGGTTTACCAGAGGGAGCACTACCTTCCTGTACAAATGGATTGCACATCCATGAGTGCTGCAAGGGTCCCAAAGCATTACATGCCTCAGTGGCAGCACTGAATTCTCACAGAAGACATGAAAGAAGCACAGAAAGGACCTGATGTTAGACCTGTCGGGTGCTTCATATGTGAAACTGGCCAGAGGTCACTCATATTCGTTGCTCCAGGTGCTGGCGCTGACCCAGTGGCTATCTGCCCTGGATATAGGTGACACTGAAAGAACCTGAAGTGGCACATAAGAGGTGTCTGATTGAGCATGTATTTGTGGTAAAACTGTAACCATAAAGCTGAAGTTCATCTTTGAATCACCCACTATACTACAAAATGGTGTATACATCAATTATTAAAATACTTGCTAAATAAATAAGAGTTCTAAGAATGTATAATGGAAAGGTAAGAGTGAATGCTCACAATATAGGTGAGCAATCCTGCTTACAGAAAAGGTAATGAGTTAGTAAATTCCAAATGTATGAAATTGAAAAGAGTGTTAGCTACTAGTGTAAGTACAAAATTATACAAATACTTTGCTGAAAAGTCAGGGCCATTTTCTTATTCTAATTTTAGTGAAAACAGCTGTGTGACCTCTCTGGTCCTCACTTTTTTTCATCTGTGAAGTCAAAAGCATAAATTTGATGACATTTAAGATTTTAGTCAAACTTTGAAACTGATGTGTTTGAAGTTCTGAATCTATGGCAAATAAATAATTAAATATTAATTTATTAAGTATGATTGAGTACAAATTGTGTTAGGCACCTCTCCAGTTCCTAAGAATACAGCAATGAAAAAGCAGATATGAATACTGCCCTATTCGAGTTTAAATCCTAATGTGGACAGTCACAAAGCAAAATAAATATCTATGCAGTATGTTAGAAGTGGGGAGGCCAGAGAATTGCATTGCATGTTTACTAGGGTGGCCAGGGTAGGAGTCCTGAAAAGCTGAGCTGAAAGATCCAGCCAAATGGATAATGGGGGAGGAGCACTCTAGGCCATTGTCTGAGCAGGGGGTGAACTTCACATGTTCTGGAGAATAACGAACTCTTTGACTTGAGCCACATGATAGAAGTTAGAGACTGTTATGAGGATGATGCCAAAGAGTTAAGA
The DNA here is from genome assembly GCF_029281585.2 of Gorilla gorilla gorilla. Classification (NCBI taxonomy): domain Eukaryota; kingdom Metazoa; phylum Chordata; class Mammalia; order Primates; family Hominidae; genus Gorilla; species Gorilla gorilla. Next base: position 60,922,537 of record NC_073232.2, on the reverse strand, counting down.
AGGACAGATCATGTAGCACCCTAGGACATTTTGAGAAATTTGGGTTTTACTCAGAATGAGTCATTGAGGATTTTGAGCAGATAAATGTATAGCTTGATTTAGGTTTATAAAAGGATCAGGATCAAATTGGCTGCTATATTGAGAATAGATTATAATGGGGCAAGTGTGTGAACAGAGATATGGGAATAAATAGTTTCCAAAAGACACATCTAGCATAATTTCTGTAAGGTAACAATGTGGCTAAAATGTGTTTTAATTTAGTATTTTTATGGTCGTCAGGGTGGTTAAAAGGTTTTATTTATTTTAAAGTAGGTAAAACATCAATTTACAAACATGTAAAAAAACAACTAATAAAAGTTCTACTCAAACTATTTCAAAAAATTGAAGTGGAGGGAATACTTCAAAACTCATTCTATTACCATACCAAAACCAGACAAACATGCAATAATAACTATAATCCAATATCTCTTATAAACACAGATGCAAAAATCCTCAAAAAACACTAGCAAACTGAATTCAACAACACAATAAAAAGATATTTCACCATGATTAAGTGAATTCATCCCAGAGACGCAAGTATAGTTAAACATATGCTAATCAATAAACATGATACATCATAACATATGATCATTTCAATAGATGCTGAAAAGGCATTCCATAAAATCCAACTTTCCTTCTTTAAAAAAAATATTCCCTTTGGTTATTATCTTGATTAAAAACACCTAACAAACTAAGTGTAAAAGAAGTATACCTCAAAATAGTAAGGGCCACATCTGACAAACCCACAGCTAACATAATACTGAATGGGAAAACATTGAAAGCCTTTCCTCTAAGGTCTGTAACAAGGCAAATGTGCTAACTTTCACCACTCTTATTCAACACAGCATTGGAAGTTCTAGACAGAGGAATGAAGCAATAAAAGTGAATAAAGAACATCCACATTGTAAAGGAAGAAGTCAAATTGTCCTTTTTTGCAGATGATATGATCTTATATTTAGAACATAAATATTGAAAAAAACCTAAGGATTCCACCAGAAACCGTTAGAACTGATCCATGAATTCAGTAAAGTTGCTACAAAATCAACATACAACAATTAATAACATTTCTATATTCCAGCAGTAAACAATCTGAAAAAAATACAAGAAAGTAATTCAATTTACACAGCTACCAAAAACAAACAAACAAACAAAAACCCGGGAATAAATTTAGCCAAAAACGTGCAAGATCTTTACTGGAAAACTGGAAAAGATTGATAAAATAAATTAAAAAGGAGACAAAAACATGGTAAGATACCTCATGTTTTGGGATTGGAAGAATTAACACAGTTAAAATGTTCATACCAGCTAAAGTGATCTACAGATTCAATACTATCCGTATCAACATACCAATGACATTCTTCACAAAATCGAAAAAAAAAAAAAGCTAAAATTTGTATGGAGCCACAAAAGACCACAAATAGCAAAAGCAATCCAGAACTAAAAGAACAAAGCTATAGTATCTAAAAAACAGCATGATGCTGTCATAGAAATATACACATAAGCCAATGTAACAGAATAGAGAACCCAGAAATAAATCCATGCATTTTCAGCCAACTCATTTCAAAAATGGTGCCAAGGACATATGCTGATAAACAAATACTTTTCAATGAATGGTGCTGGGTAAACTAGATAGCCACATGCAGAACAATGAAAATAGACTCTTACCTCTTACTACATACAAAAATCAAATAAAAATGGATTGCATACTTAAACGTAAAACCTAAACTATAAAATAACTAGAAGAAAACATTGGGGAAACACTTCAGGACTTTGGTCTAGACAAAGATTTTTTGGGCAAGTCCTCAAAAGCACAGGAAACAAAAGCAGAAATAGAGAAATGGGATTACACTGAGCTAAAAAATCTTCTACACAGCAAAGAAAGCGATCAACAAAATGAGGAGACAGTCCACAGAATGGGAGAAAATATTTGTAAACTATCCATCTGACAAAAGGGTTAATAATCAGAATACATAAGGAGCTCAGATAAGACAACGGTAAAAAACAAATAATCAAATTTTAAAATGGGCAAAAGATCTTAATAAATATTTTTAAGAGAAGATACACCAATAGGTATGTGAAAATAATGTTCAAAATCACTAGCCATGGGGAACGTAAATATAAACCACAATGAAATATCATCTCACCCCAGTTAAAGTAGCTATAATTAAAAAGACAACAAATAACCAAAGCTGACGAGAATGTAGAAAAATGTGACCCTCCTACATTCTTGGTGGGAATGTAAATTGGTACAGCCACTATGGAGAACAGTATGAAGGTTCTCAAAAAACTGAAAATAGAATTAGCATATGATCCAGCATTTCCATTCCTTGGTGTATGTCCAAAAAAGGGAAATCAGAATATCCACAAAAAATCTGCAGTCTCGTGTTAATTGTACTACTATTCACAACAGCCAAGATATGACATTAATCTATGTCCATCAGCAAATGAACAGATTAAGAAAATGTAGTATACATACAAAGTGACGTATTAATACATTAAAAAGAATGCTACTCTGTCATTTGCAGCAACATGGATAGAACTGGAGGTCATTATGTTAATTGAGCTAAGCCAAATACAGAAAGCAAATATCCCATGTTCTCAATAATATGCGGGAGCTAAAAAACTTGGTCTTCTGGAGATAATGACTATAACAGTGGTTATCAGGGGCTGGCAAGGGTAGGGTAGAGGATGGATGAAGAGAGATTGGTTAATGGATACAAAAATATATACAGATAGAAGGCACAATTTCTAGCGTTTAATAACACAGCAGGAGTATAGCTAACAATAATTTATTGTACATTTAAAAATGGCTAGAAGATTTGGAATGTTCTCAACACAAAGAAATGATAAATGTGTAAGATGATAGCTACCCCAATTACCTAAATTTGATCATTACACATTGTATGCATGTATCAAAATACCATATATGTACCACATAAATATGTATTATTATGTACCAATATTAAAAGAAAAAATATAAACAGAAATACATTTATACATTCTCTTTTTTATATACTAATATTTAAAACTAAATCATACTATATACTAGTATACAAAAACTATATATTAATATATAAAACTAATATAAATAAAAATAAAGCCATGTATACATATTTAGTAACTAAAAATGTACTCTTTCTAAGTATTATGTTGTGTATTTCTCTCAATGCCATGAAATAAGTAATTTTTCATTTACAGATGAGGTCACATGGTCAAGGACACATAGCAAGTGAAAGGAAGGCTTACATATTAGTGAAGCATAATCATTGATGGCAGAAAAAAAATGAAGAATGGGGTGGTAGATTCCTATTACTGCTATTACCAATTACTACAAAATTGATGGTTTAAAACAACACAAATGTATCTTATAATTTTGGAAGTCAGAAGTAAAAAATAGGTCTCACTGGACTAAAATCAAGGTATTGACAGAGCTGTGTTTTATCTGTAGGCTTGAGGCAGAATCCATTTATTTGCCTTTTCTAGCTTCCTGAGTCTGGTCACATTGCTTGGCTCATGGCTCATGGCCCCCTTCTATCTTTAAAACCAGCAATGGCCACCTGAGTCTTTCTCAATTTGCATCATTCTGACTTCTATTTCTGCTTCTCTCTTCGACTTCAAAAGACCATTGTGATTATATTGGACCCACCTCAACAATCCAGGGTAATGTCCTTATCTCAAGTCACTTGAGTGGTAATCCTAACTCAATCTTCAACTTTAATTCCCACTTACCATGGGCTATAACATATTCAACAATTGTGAGGTATAAGACATTAACACCTTTGAGTGGCTAATGTTCTGCCTACTACAAATGGTGAGATAAATTTGAGGTGATGGGATGCTAGATAAGTCTTTTCCTTTCCTCATAACTTTTGTCAGAATCTATGTGAATATATATAGCAGAATATGTACCATCACTATTTCAAGGCTATCCCATTTAATTTTTGTTATGAGGTCATTGACTCTTTACAGAAAACATCTAACATGTCAGCGCTTTGTCCTTATTATTGTATTTATCGGTGTGGTCATGAAAGAAGTGGTCTATGTGGGAGACTTTTCCAAATTATGAATCTAGAATACCCATAAATATTTAGTCTCACTTATTCCTACAGTGTGTATGGGTAAGTGTATTATTTTTCATAAGATGATGACTGGGGAAATTGGGAATGCAGAACATGAAGACAGTTAACATACGTGCCAGCCTAGTTGTTACCCCTCATTATATTACAGACTGGTAAATGTACCTACCTAAATGGAATGATGATGCTACTCAAGACTGAAGAAGGTAGCCTTAGCAAATTTTCTAATGTAGATCGTTGAATGTTGAAGACCTTGCCATGTTAAGTGACGTAGAGAAAGGTCCTAGAATACTGGCTTTCTCCTGAAGAGACCATAGATTTCCACTGATGACGTAGAGTGACACATCCTGAGTAAGGCTATAAGGATTGTGGAGACTGCCTTTATACCAGGGTGAAGTCGGGACATGTTCTTTCTTAAAAAGCTTTTCTTTAAGGCCTGCATTCTAGAAAGGAGAGACAGTCCCAAGTGTACTTTCCTAATGTCATGGTACACTAGCTCCTGTGTTAAGTTGGCAGCCTGGGGTTAGGGAAGAAGTCTTCGTCACAAAGAATACATTGCCCAGTAGGAAACCACTATGGAGATTTATGGACTTAAGTTATTCAGGAACAGTCATATTGCATACTGAGTTTCAAATGTCCTTGTGTAGAAATATTCACCAATGTCTTACAACATTCACCATAAGTTTGGTAAAAGTTACAAACTGGTCTTTATCTAACCGTTTGAAAAAAGAAGGGATAGGTGTCCACAACATAGTGCAGAGTGTTTAAAAGAGAGCCATACAAGCACTAAGAAAGCCAGAAGTGAGTAACCTGCAGAAAAGTAGATAAAGGTTCTGATCTGGATCCAGATGATAAATGGAATGGCAAGTGAAAATCGGGATATATTTTCCAGAAGATAAATGTTCCTGGATATCTTGGAACATCAAGTAAATTATTAAGTTCTCATATATAATAAAGCAAGATTGTAGATTCGTCTTTTTATTCAGGCATTTGAGGAAAGTGTGACTTCAAGGACTATTGAAATCTGAGACATATGTTCTGGGTACATTAAGGAGAAGGTATAGTAGTATTGAAGAATATAAAAATATATTTAGGTCTCGTAAGTCAGCACTTCTCCTTACATTAACTATATGACTCCTTCATTGTGGATTATTATTCCATCCAAAATTTCCTATTTAGAAGGCCACATTTGGTTCATGCAAATACGAAAAGATGCCATAATCGGAGAAAAAAGTTTGGAGATCACGAAGATGCAAACAGGAGTATTTATTAATACTTTATTAAGCTTATACAAATACACTAAAGTATAGTTTTAATTTGGCTTCTAAGTATACTTTACTCTATACAAATTACCACCACTTGAAAGAAAAAAAGAGAACCAGAGATGAATATATACTTTCCAACATAATATACAGGCATAGTAGCATCTTTAACATGACATATACTGTGCTCCTAAATACTGCTCCTGAATATTAAGGATAACATGCTAAAATTTGTCTTTATCCCCATGTTTTGGGTTCTAAAATATTAGATTTAGAAAAAATTTTAAAAAAGAAAGTAAAAAGAAACCACTCTAACACAAGGAATTTTATTTTTATAAAACATCCATATCCATATACTTTGTAGGCAGTTTTCAAAATGGCTTTCAGTGATCCTCTTCTCTTAATATTCATATCCTGTCCTTTCAGCTTGATAGTTGGCTTGAGATTAATCACACTTGAGCTTAATCACTTCCAAGTCTAGATGACAAAAGCCTTTGACTTTTCTCTTGCACATTCTTTTTTGCCTTCTTATTTATTAGACCTGTTGAAGCTGCTTCTATGTTGTGAGATGCCTTATGGATACCATCCATGTGGTAAAATAGTGAAGTAGGCCTCTTGCCAACCACCAGTTAGGAATAACCATGGAGGAACTGAGTCCCACCAACAGCTACTTGGGTGACTATAAAAGTGGACCCATCACTGGTTGAACCTTGGGATAACTATAGCCCAACCGACACCTTGATTTTAGCCTTGTGAGATATTCAGAAACAGAAGATGCAACTAAGCATTGTTTTAATTTCTGACCCATGGAAACTGAGATAATAAATGTTTGCTGCTTTATCCAGCAAGATTTTGAATAATCTGTTAAACAAATAAATAGTACACATACATATACAAACTTGCAAGATAAAACATAACTTTAGAGGAAAAAAAGAAATCAAGCAAGAACTAGATACAGTTAACATAAACAAAACTCAACATATTTCATTACAGCATGTGGAAATTGTGAAGTATCTGTTTCTTATATATGTTAAGTACTCAGTAAAAAATTAGAGTATTGCTGAAATCTGTATACTGAAGTTGAAAAAGACAAAGAAAACTTATAGGATGTACGGAAGGTGGTGAAAAGATAATTAAAAGATTCAAAATCAAAATTTATATAACAGAATTTGTATTTTAAGAAAAACGTAAAGTGTTACAAAAAGTATGTCTCCTTCTCTGGTAGTAATTATTATCCTATTTGCTATAATATAATAAATAAAGTTTTGAGTAACCATTTTGTGGCCAATTTAAGCAACAATCCATGTAAACAGACACCTGGATTTCCTTCAGTAAGGGAGCAGGAAATGACAATTACATTCTTCAGCTAAAACATTTTATCTTTGTTTACAGACATTTTGTGTGTGTGTGTGTGTGTGTGTGTGTGAATGTTTCTCACAAATTGCAAAGGCCTCCCCAATCTTAACAAAGAATTTATTTGACCATTAACTATATTTCATGCGTAACATATATTTTATGACATGAAATTATATTTTGAATTTAGATTTTTACATTTTGTTAATTACTACTTCACAAGAAGGGAAAAATAAAAAATCTTCAAAAAGCAATTATAGCTCAATGATTTAAATCAATTCACCGGGTTATGGTTGTGGCAGATAATAAAAAATTAAATTCTTCTTCCAAAGCTAAGTTGATTACTCTGAGTACCTACCTGTGTTCTTCCAAAATTTTATAAATTATGTGTGATTGGAGCTCAGATGAAATTTAGATTGCTGATTGACTTTAACTATAGGAAAAACTATTCAAAGAAAAGATTAAATGAGAACCAAATCCTTTTATATACACACAGATAAAAAAACATGAAAGTGAAAGTGATCTAATCAGAAGTATTACAAAAAATAGACAAGAACCAACAGTTGTATGATCTCTCTCATAATGGTAAATTCTCTCTTTAAGTAGGCATGTTGCTATTGATATATGCTGAATGAGTGTGTTTTAGTTTTCCAACATAGCAAATCTGACAGTGAACTTGAAATCAGACTGATAAGGGGTTTCTGGCTGGATTCCACATAATGCTGTTGGTTCATGGGATTTCCTTGGTCTAGCCAAGTTTAGAAACAGTTTTTAATCAGTTAATACATGATTTATTATGCTAATGAATGGGGGAGGGTAAAACTCACTGATTTAGAAACTGGATAATATATAAGTATATAATATAAAATTAATCTGCAGCGAAAGCCAGAGTGCTTTCATATATAAGCCAGTACATTTCTTTAACAGTTTCCAAATGTCTGGGAATTTTAATCACTAATTATAGCATTAAGTGAGCCAAGAATTTTAGAAAAGAATATACTTTTATTAGATATTTTCCTGAAGATGTGGCAGTCTAACAAGGAACAATTTTAGATAATAGGAAAACTTATTGGAATAGTAGTCAAAATCTCCTTCCTGAATTGTGAGATAAATACTTAAAAATTTACTAAATCCTTCATTCATAAATAATTCTTATTTTCCACCTATTAATTTGTTAGGTGATCGAATGTTATCTTGCACTCTTATGTACAATAGGGTTTCTCAAGCACAGCACTATTCGCATTTTGGGCCAGATGACACCTTGTTGTGGGGGTGTCCTATGAATTTTAGGATGTTTAACAGCATCCTGGCCTTTCTCCACCTGCTGGATGATTTGCGCCCTCCCAGTTGTGACAACCAAAAATGTTTCTAAGCACTGTCAAATGTCCTTTTGGGGGCAAAATAATTGTCTGTTAAGATATACTGCTCAAAAAGAAAGAGGGGAGGAGAGCAGGTAGTGGCGATGGTTAATGGGTACAAACATACAGTTAGATGAATAGATAAGATCTAGTATTCATAGCAAGAAAGAGTGACTACACTCTGCAATAATTTGTTCACATTTTAAAATAACCAAAAGAGTATAAGTGGATTGTTTGTAACAGAAAGAAAGGATAAGTGCTTGAGGTGGTGATTACCCCATTTACCCTGATGTGATTACCACACATTTTATGTCTGTATCAAAATATCTTATGTACCCCATAAATATATTCACCTATTATGTATCCACAAAAATTAAAAGTTAATGAAAGGTTTCTATGACTCATGTGCAAATATAATTATAATCTTAGTGGTTCTCAACCAGTATATATATTTTTATCCTTCTTGTGTCAGGGTTCCCCAAGACCACTCTAAAGTTTGATGATATACATATTCACAACTATGGTTTATTACAGCGAAAGGCTACACAGCAAAATCAGCGAAGGGAAAAGGCTTATGGGGCAAAGTCCAGCGGACACCACGTACAAGTTTCCAAGAAACCTCTCCCATTTGAGTCACACAGATGAGAGAGTACAGATGGTCCCCAACTTACAATTTTTTTGACTTTACATTGGGTTTATCAGAGTATTATATGCATTTGTGACTTACAATATTTTCAACTTACAATGGTTTTATAAGGTGTAACACCACTGTAGGTCAAGAGACATCTGTGATTCATCAGCAATGAGTTGTAACACCAGTTGTGGAATGTCCTCCAGATAAGTTCATTAGAGACTTAATGCTAACTGCTTAGCACATACCACATTTCCAGACTTTCAGAAATAAAGCAATTGTTTAGAAAAACCATTATTGTTTTCACAAAGTGTTTAGGTACTACACACCATGCTTATCAGTTAGGGAATGACGAGACCCCTTTCAGAAATCGAAGTTCCCAGACACCAGCCACTGGTCAACCTTGCAAAAAGATCATTCTAATCATAGCAGCCTCAGGTCTGTTATGTTAACCCTTTCTCTATGCTTTCCTACAAAATGTTTTGTGACATGTCAGCTGCATTTTAGGCACCCAAAGACTTATACAATAAATAGGTGAACTAATTAATCAACCAGTGATGTTTTCAGTTAGAATTCCTTAAATGTCTCTATTGACATGTTTGTTCCTAAGGACTCTTACACCTACAAAGAGGAAAATGTTCCACATAATAAAGCATAACTAGTTTTATAATAGAGGAAAATTTTAGTTAATCAAATTGTACCAGCATTAACCTGCATTTCCAGAAAAGTCTTCAAACAACTCAAGATCCAACGGGAGGAGCTCATTTTCAGTGAAAAGAAAATGATGTATGGTAATACTCTGGTCAATGTAACTTTCAAATGCAACCACTAAGAGAAAGAGAAATTTAAATTTCTTGAATCTAAGACTCCATGAATAACCATTTTCTGTCAAGGAGCCAATATTATTTTTAAAAATAAAATCACTCAATGGTTACTTTTTTTTTTTTTTTTTTGAGACGGAGTCTCGTTCTGTATGTAGCCCAAGGTGGAGTGCAGTGGCGTGATCTCCGCTCACGGCAAGCTCCGCCTCCCGGGTTCACGCCATTCTCCTGTCTCAGCCTCCAGAGTAGCTGGGACTACAGGCGCTCGCCACCACGCCTGGCTAATTTTTTGTATTTTTAGTAGAGACGGGGTTTCACTGTGTTAGCCAGGTTGGTCTCGCTCTCCTGACCTTGTGATCCACCCACCCCCGCCTCCCAAAGTGCTGGAATTACAGGCGTGAGCCACCGCGCCCGACCACTCAATGGTTACATTCTTATTTGAGACATGGAGTTGTCTAGAGCCCTTCACTCAAGACGAACTGCTTTAGATTAATAGGATGCTTTGAGAAAATAAACTTCATGTTACTTTTGAGAAAATATGATGCACATTAATTTTATGATAATTAATGGTGAAACACCTCCTATAACCACACATCCCTCTTTTATACACGTGATAATATTGTTAGTTTAGATTTTATTACTTAATTATTGTCTGGTCATCACCCCTTATCCCCTCCTGAATATTTAATGAGACCAAGGTCCGTGCTCTTTTTTAATTCACATTTGTCTCTCCAGGACCTTGCATAGGATGTAGTAAAGAGTATTTAACAAGAATCTGTTAAAATGATTTTTTTAAAAAAGCTCAGAGAAATAACTGTCCATAACCCATGTGTCCCCACAGTATATTCGATCTTTATTTTGAAGGCAAACACTATATTTTAAAAATCAAAATCTAATAAAGATAAAGCACCATCCCTTTACAGGATTGATTTCTTTGATTGTAAAGTGTGCTAAAAAAGGGTTTCCGGTGCACTCTGACACCATTCATAAAATCCTAACCAGGACCTGGTAAGGCCTTAGTTTGTCAACACTGTACCAGAAATCTCTAATATAAACAGGCTCATATTATAATCTTCTGCATTCGTAATTTTTGAGAACAGGGTGGAAAAGCACGCATTTAAGTGGAGGATTTTTCTTTTAAATGCTGTACTTGAGAATGTATCATTATTCCAGATGAGACAGATAAGACGCATTGCTCCCTGGCCCTGGCAGTGGATTTGTTTGTATATTATGCTTTCTAACTCTCTTTCTTTGCTGAGCTGGCTATTTTATGTTTCTTTGTGAATGACTGTACCTTAGGGAACTATATTCTGTATCCATTATTTTATAAAGGTGAGTGGGCTCAGTAAATGCCTGAAAAAGTACCTTGACTAAGATCACAGAGTTAACATAATAAACCTGATAGTGCTGTAGGAAGAAAGACCTAGTTAGGTGTGGAGTAAAACTTAGCCTTATAATTCCCAGGCCAAAGTGTTTCCACCATCACCAAATCAGGGTCAGTAACTAATCAAATAACAATTTATTTAAGCCATTAAAAAATGCAATGCTTTCACTGCAATGTGAACATATATTTAAACATGATGACGATTTGTAAAAACAAAGATTTTTAGAACTAAGAAGAAATATATATTACAAAGTAGTTAGTATTAAATAAACTGTTTCCTGGATCCTGAATGATGATAAAAGTTTACCCCATTAACACTAGGGAGCATATTCAAAGAATCCAAAATTCTAGCAATTCTTTGGTTTAGTAGAAGCCACAAGAAGATAATTTATATCTGAAATTCTGTAATATTACAGCATCCCAGTTCCTTTTGTGAAACCCAGAGTTCCATTTACTCATTCAAATGGCTATACTTTTTTAGAATCTCTTCAAATTTGTTCCATACATACTTTTTAGATATGAACTAAAATTAGGCAGAGTAATATAGTTTTCTCCTCAATATGGAATTGAAAAAAGAAATACTCCAGTTACATTTTCCAGCTGAGTACTTTGGCTTATTATTGGATTTGATTTTACCTTTAACAGTGACACAAAGGCAAATGCAATTGACAAAGTTAAATATGTGGTAGCAGAGTTTGAAGTTTAAAACCCTACGTGCTTGCTTGCTTGCTTGGTTTTGCTTTTGTTTTCTTGAGCAATTGTTGACTACTCAGCCTGCTCTGTAAAGTTAAGAGCATGGACTCTGGAGTATCAGATGTAGATTAGAATTCTATTTTTGCCACTACCTATATTTATGAATTAAAACTTTTTTTTAACTTCCCTGATCTCAGTTTTCTCATACTTTAAAAGAAATTTATGTGTAGACAAGGAGGGGTCTTACTACTCTCATTAGCAATAAATAATATTATTACTTCATTGTCAAGTTTCCTACTACTTAGGTACATGAAGTGCCCTTGCTCTGTCTCTCTTTCTCTCTTTCTCTCCTCTCTTTCTTCCAGTTTCCTTTATTTAATAGCAAGTTAAAAATGCAGTTGGAGAAATCAATTTATTATTCTCAAACCATTTATTTTACATTTATAAAACTGTAGGGATGGCTTATATTGTTTATGTGACATTGTTTATCCACAGGATAAAAGAAAAAGAGTTAAACAGTAAATAGTTAAAATTGTTAGTTTATCCACAGGATAAAAGAAAAAGAGTTAAACAGTAAATAATTAACTACCACAGCTATAGTCATTCCTCTTTAAAACTAACCAAAGGAAACACCTTTTTGGTGAATACAGGTAAGTTAGGGCAAAGTTTTGGTAGTGAAATTGTAAAGAATCAATTACTACTGTGATGAATCAAATCATAAAGAATTTAACTTCACTGTACTATACAATCTATTTTCAAGTTGAAAGTTAGTTAAAAATGTTTCACTTTATTTTCTTTGAAGACAATAAGTTGGAGGCAATTCAAACATTTTATTATGAATTATCAACTAAGTTTATTTTAAATAATGAATTTATCTTTATGCTTAATGCAAATTGCATATACATTGTATTCAAAATAAAATGCAAATACGAAAGAAAAATTGTTTGGTAAAATAATGTTACAAGTTTATATTTGTTTCACAGTAAATTATTTTTAAATTTTTGTCAGTTTACATAACAAAAGATTGCTTAACAATTGCAAGCAGCAAATTTACCCATATATAAAATTCAAAATGTTCTTCCAAACACAAATATAATTAAGCAGCAATAAAAGTTTAGTATACGAACTTTATTAATAGTGGTTATATCTAGTTTGTAGTTGCCAAGAAGTACCAGCTTTACATGCACTGGCAACAGTAATAAACAATTTATGGCTTTCTAATAAACAGATACATGTTAAAAGCACATTTAAAAGAAATACCAGAAGAGTTTATAACATTTAGCAAGCATATGGTCTCTATAAAGTAGTAAATTAAGTACTTTATAAAACTATTAGTATTAATCCTAATATTAAAATATTTTATATTTGTGTTGCATAGTTTTCAAAGTATCATTTAGAAGGATTCTAATATTTTTAGAACTTATTTATTCTTCCCAACTTTGCCAGATAAGATTTATCTCTACTATGTTGAAGAATTAAAACTGAGACTCAAGATGGTTAAAATTTTGACTGACGTGTTTCACCACTTGGTAGGAGGGCCAGGACTCATAATTAGGTTTGTGTAATTCTAAGTCCATGATTGTTCCAGTTTATCTTGCTGTTGCTCAAACAGGCGTGCTTTTAAATTTGCTTATAAAATATGCACAAACAGATGGCACCTGCTAAATATATAACTGGCAATAATATCTTGATATTTTCAAATAAGAGTAATCTAGCACAAAGAGCTCAGAAATTTGCAACATAATATATTGCACCCAGAAAAAACCCTTAAAACCGTCTAGTTCAACCATCTATGTTAGAGAAAAATTGGACAAATAGAATTAAATGACTAGCCAATTTACTATCTATAAAATTTGAAAGTTCAGACTCAAAAATCACTTCTCTGAATCCATTTCTAGAGCTTTCTGTGTTACATCAAGAAAACAGATTTTTTTCCCAAATGTTTATGTTTCTTTGTCCAATCTAAAGGATGAAAGATACTAATTCTCTGTAATACATAAGAAGAAAAGAGAATTAGAGAGTATCTTTATCAAGTCCCACCAGATTAGCAAAAAATTTACAAAAGTGATGTTATAAAACTTTTTGACTAAAAGGCTTTCCCAATATTATAAAAAGGGTATCACATTATACTGCCATTTAATGCTATTAAGAAAACATTACCTACTACAAATAAATCTTACAGTCATGTTTCTCAATCTATTATAATTAATAAAATGCTAGGAAAAGACTTGTTTTATTGTGAAAATGTTATTCAATATATTTTATTCCAGATGAATGGATATTAAAGGATATTTACAGTACTTTCAATTTGTTCTGAAAGCTACATCTGTATTATCAGGAATACGTATAAGCACTAAACATTGTTGCAGAATTTGTCTAAGGCTAACACCATTTTCAACACCATGAAGAATAAAACAGGCCGGACGCGGTGGCTCACGCCTGTAATCCCAGCACTTTGGGAGGCCAAGGCGGGCAGATCACGAGGTCAGGAGATGGACACCATCCTGGCTAACATGGTGAAACCCCGTCTCTACTAAAAAATACGAAAAATTAGCCGGGAGTGGTGGCGGGCGCCTGTAGTCCCAGCTACTCGGGAGGCTGAGGCAGGAGAATGGCGTGAACCCGGGAGGCAGAGCTTGCAGTGAGCTGAGATCACGCCACTGCACTCCAGCCTGGGTGACAGAACGAGGCTCCGTCTCAAAAAAACAAACAAACAAACAAACAAACAAAAAAAACAATTAAACAATTTTCCTATATGTCAGAAAAAACTTCTTTACAGCTTTTATGAAGTGTATAAATCCCTGCATGAATATATTCAACTCAGTGACTCTATTACATTCTTTGATGTCCCCCATGTTTCTAAAAAAAATGATGCCGAGTGTATCTTTAGGATTTGAAAGCAATGAAAGTACTATAAAGCCAACTGACAGGACCTCACTTATTTCCTGCTGGTTTATCAGCCGTCAGGAAGGATTTGCACTCAAACTCTTCCACCTTTCCCCCCTTGTTATCAATGGCATACATGGAACCACAGGAAGAGTAACTCATAGTGTGGCCATCTAAAACAGGGTAAAATTCAGAAAGTCTTATAGAAATAAAGTCACAACTGAGGTTCGAAAATAATTACCAACAGACACAAAAGAAGAATCTTTAAAACTCCATGATCTAAATATATATTGACAATATAATTCTATGCCAATAAGTAGTTTTGAATTCAGCACCATATACTCACTGCCTATTTATCACATACTAAAGATACAAATAAATAAGGAGTTACCCACATATAAATATTCCATCAATGTTTGCACATCCATGGTATATATTATACAGATACATCTAGCACCAGAGGATGTTGGGTGCTATGGAATAAGAAAATAGAGACGTGATTTTCTTTTTTCTTTTCGAGACAGGGTCTCTGTCACCCAGGCTGGGGGGCAGTGGCCTGATCTCTGCTCACCGAAACCTCTGCCTCCCAGGTTCAAGTGATTCTGGTGCCTCAGCCTCCTGAGCAGCTGGAATTACAGGCACATACACCATGCTCAGCTAACTTTTTGTATTTTTAGTAGAGACGGGGTTTCACCATGCTGCCCAGGCTGGTCTCGAACTCCTGACCTAAAGCTATCTGTCCACCTCGGCCTCTAAAGGTCTGGGATTACAGGCGTGAGCCACCAGGTCCGGCAGAGGCATGAATTAAAAACAAACAAACAAACAAACAACAAAAAAACGTAAATTACATTCTCACCCCAACAACTTATTTGATCTTACCAAGTCATTTCATCTCTATCTTCCATTTTTTAACCACAGTGTAAAAACATTTGACTTTTCTTCCCACTATATTGTTGTAAGTATAAAATGCCACAATATATGTGAAAATGGTCTGAAAATCCTAAAGCACTTCTATATTGCTCTATATACACTAGAGCAAGAAGAGGTTAAATGGTTTCCCGTGGTAGCACCTTCCTGAGCACAGAAACGTGACCTTGGCACCAGGGTGTACTGGCTCACTTCCCTAAATCTGGAATGTAATCTGAAGAGTATTACCCAAATCCTTTTTCTATTTTTTTTTTGTATTTTTATTTTTATTTTTATTTTTTGAGACTGAATCTCGCTCTGTTGCCCAGGCTGGAGTGCAGTGGCGCCGCCACCACGGCCGGCTGATTTTTGTTTGTTTGTTTGTTTGTTTATTTTTAGTAGAGACAGGGTTTCACCATGTTAGCCAGGATGGTCTCGATCTCCTGACCTCGTGATCCACCCGTCTTATCCTCCCAAAGTGCTGGGATTACAGGCGTGAGCCACTGCGCCCGGCTCCCCAATTCTTTACTGCCAAGAAAAGTGACAGGTTTAGTAATTTCAGAGTGGTTTTGCATAATTTGGCTTTTAAATTTCCTTTAGATTAGTTCCTTTAGATTATAACATTGCTAACACTATAAAACTCTAGTTTGAGTGAAATTCTTGTGGATTGAGATACTGCAATCAACAAACATTGAGCCAAGGATGAATTGGTGCTATTCCTGGTCAATTCTCTTTGGCAAATAAAAATAGACTCGTTCCATGATTGAAAGCTACATAAAAAATATCTATCAGTACATATCAAATATAATTTAAAATATAAAATCAAAATTAAGTCCTTATTAAGCCTTGGTAGATTAAGAAAATACACCATTAATATGCTGACACACATCTAATTATTAAATTAACTTTTGTATCAATTTTTGATTGGTAATACGAAATAAATTTTCACTACAAAGAAATATTGAATAAGTATTGACACTGATATAAAGTACATCATTTAATTATTATCATTATTTTTTCAAATTTTAGTTATATTAGAAGATTAGATTACCTTAGATTCCAATTCAAAGACTATATCCCATATGATTATTTCAGTTTTCAGAATGCATTATTTAAAAAACAAAACGTTTATGGACATAACCAGTTATAATGTGCTGCTGCTCACAAAATAATTGATTATAAACATGCCAGAAAAAATGACACAAGTCGCATATGTGTTCTTTCCAGATTCAAGCTATTATCTTCTAAATATTCTAAGTAGATAGTAGATTAAGATAATTTATTTGCCATGTTTTTCACACTTAGAGTTTTTCTTTCTTCCTTTTTTTTTTTTTTTTTTTTTTTTTTTCCTGTGAAACAGAGACTCACTCTGTCACCCAGGCTGAAGTGCAGTGGCACGATCTTGGCTCACTGCAACCTCTGTCTCTTAAGTTCAAGCGATTCTCCTGCCTCAGCCTCCCAGTCCCTTGCCATCACACCTGGCTTATTTTGTATTTTCAGTAGAGACAGGGTTTTGCCATGTTGGCCAGGCTGGTCTCGAACTCCTGACTTCAGGTGATGCACCTGCCTCTGCCTCCCAAAATGCTGGGATTACAGCCTTCAGCCACTGTACCCAGCCAGGTTTCCCTTTACGCAGAAAGCAGCTTGCAGGCAATGCTAATATTGGTTTAATTTTCTTAGGAGGAAACGTATAGTACGGGAAATAATTAATATAATT
The DNA here is from genome assembly GCF_029281585.2 of Gorilla gorilla gorilla. Lineage (NCBI taxonomy): Eukaryota > Metazoa > Chordata > Mammalia > Primates > Hominidae > Gorilla > Gorilla gorilla. Next base: position 60,905,411 of record NC_073232.2, on the reverse strand, counting down.
TGTTCTTAAAAATATGGCTTAGTATTGTATTAATTTTTCTAGAGACTGAGCCAAATCAAGTTTATTCCAACTAAAATACTGCAAACATTTACTTAAGCTAATATGTCTTATTCTTAAAATGCTTTAGGGTGCAGCTCTAGAATTATATTTCTTAGTCACATCTTACTGCAAATTATATTAATTGGAGAATAAATTTATTTATAATCCTAGACATGTTTTAGGAAGAGAATTTGAATGGAATAAACAGGGAAGAGAAAGATACATCTTCTTATGATAAAATAAAGTAAGATACTAGAGGTCTTTATGACACAATAGTAAACATATATATGAATTATGAATTAATCTAAACATGCTCATACATAAAGATCTGTGTATTTTTCATTTTAAATCAGTTAAATTAGTTACATAATCTACTGTATAAGATTAATAAAAATGAACTAAAAATATCTGTTGGCTCATCAGAATAATACAGCACTTTTTTCATTGGGTTATTAAGGATAATATTTATAGTAATAAGTGCATACAAAGTTCTTATTACAGTGCGTAGAGCACAATGGATGCTAACTGGATGTTACTTTCTCTCTATCATGTAAACACCATGAGACAAGGCGTGGTAGCTCACACCTGTAATCCCAGCACTTTGGGAGTCTGAGGCGGGTGGATCACCTGAGGTCAGGAGTTCAAGACCAGCCTGACCAATATGGTGAAACCCCCGTCTCTACTAAAAACACATACACACACACACACACAAAATTAGCTGAGCATGGTGGCAGGTGCCTGTAATCCCAGCTACTCAGGAGGCTGAGGCAGGGGAATAGTTTGAGCCCGGGAAGCAGAGTCTGCAGTGAGCCGAGATCACGCCATTGCACTCCAGCCTGGGTGACAGAGAGAGTCTGTCTCAAAAAAATAAAAAATTAAAAAATAAAAACAAAAAAATAGTAAATACCATGAGGGCAAAAAGAAAAGCTATCTTATTACTGAAGTGTCCCTATCCTTTATATAGTGTCCATTACATAATAAGAGCCCATCAGTCATTTTTTTCAATATGTAAATATGGAGAAATATCTTGACTACAGTGCAGGACTCCATATTTGTTTGGCTGTCTGCTCAAATTAGACTTTTCTTCCATCAATATAGAATAAGCCATGCATAGGCATAGTTTCTATTAAAAATCTGTACCCTAATGAATAGAATGGGTTCACACAGATCTTGGAAAAATACACTTAGTAGGCTTGGTGAAACTGTAATGGCTTTGCACAGAACTCCACTGCAACCCACCTGACAAACTAGGATATGCTAAACAAACCAGTCATTTATGTGAGCGTGTGTATGTGTATGTGTCTTTCTGTCTGTCTGTCTGTATGTATGTATGTGAAAGAGAGAGAGAGAGAGAGAGAAACTATGGATATTTCCTTTATAAATTCTGGCTTTGCCTTGCCTTAGAACAGGACAACAGACTTCACAATTTTTCTACATATATGCAAATAAATTCTCAGCACTTTAACTGTCTTTGAGTTACACTTTGATACATCCACAGTGCAATTTATGTCAATAAAAATGAAATTCCTAAGTAGGAGGGAGCTGTGTCTTAACGTGATTAGTATTTGGACTTCCTTTTATTGTATTTGAAGACAGAGGATGCTTGGCTTTATGAAGCAAGCTCTCATTCAATTGAATTACCATATATCTCAAAAAACATGATAGTAAATGTCTTTTGATAGCATGAGATATAAAGGAGAAATATAAAAATCTGCTTTATGAATGTTCTGCTTCCAGCCGGGGTATATTCAGTTGTAGTTAAGATAGTTGTGTTCTATTAGCTGGGGACAATTTGAAACTGTCTTTATTAGAAACATACATGTGTATGCCAAACTGCTAAGAAATGAGAAATTTCTGTCTATATCACCTGTTTTTGGCTTGCTCAGAATTCTACCTTCTTAAAAATTGGCTTTCCTTTAGAAAACTACTTCATTTGCTTTCTTCATGGTAGTCACAGTGCTATGCCCACCAGCAATGACAAGTAAGAGACCTAAATAAGACCAATTAGATTATTCCTTAAAGTTTTATTTATGCTGAGAGAGAGAGAGAGAGAGAGAGAGAGAGAGAGAGAGAGAGAGAGAGAGAGAGAAGGGCTCCTTTCCTTAGTAATTGCAATTATGAATTTAGGTTGAGTTGTCAGCAGCCTTAATATATAGCTGCATGGACAAATATTGACTGAGAGTTAAAGCCAAACATCATGGGATGCAAGCAAAAGGCATCAAAAGAAACAGATTCCTCAGGGGGTCTTATTGGGACTCTGAATACAGCCATGCCTGAAAAACTCACTGTAAGACCCTTCATTGCTTTATATTATTTGAGCTGCTTTTCTTTCCCTTGTAACCAAAGGACCACTAACAAATACCGGCTAAGTAGAATATTAATAAGAATATACACGAAAAAGAAAAACATGAATATGCTTTTGGTATAAATTTACCTAAAATATTTTAACATGCAAATTAGATACCATGTAGTTTGTTAAATTTAATAGTTCCTCAAATTAAAATGTTTTAGTATGTAAATACAGATGGTTTCCAACTTTAAATGGTTCGACTTATAATATTTTATTGTGATGTGAAAGCCATACTCATTCAGTAGAAGTGTTTCATCAAATTTTGAATTGTGATATTTTCCAGGCTATTAATGTATGGTAAAATACTCTCATGACGCCAGGCTGCAGACCCCAGCCAGCCACAAGATCAGGAGTGTAAATAAGTGATACTCTACAGTGTATTGTGTTGCTGGCACTTTTTGGATATTGTCTTTTCACATCCCATCATGTTTACAAAATGGCATTTTTGACTTCCAGTGTTGTAAATTTATGATGTGTTTATCAGGACACAACTCCATCATAAATCGAGCAGCCTCTATATACACAATATGTATATAATTTTGAGTATCTCTTCATATTAATGTAAAGTTTTATTTTATACTTTATTTGTGGCTACTTTTTTCCTTTAAATAAAGGCAATGAAACCAGATCAATGAGAGTACTTGAATTGATTCTAGTTGTAGACAAGCTTGGATGATACCCTTACAAAGGAAATCCAAATAAAAACCTAACCAACTGAACTTTTGGGTTGTGTTTGGAACTATCTCTTTTCAATAAATTAACATGTTTTATGTGTTTATGATGATAAATATTAGACTACGTTCTTTAAGGCTTCTCATCAGCAAAGACTTTCCGGGTTATATGACTTCTATTTATGATTTCATCTTTCCAATTTTTCTGACTTATGCCTGTATTTTCTTTTATCTTTGCCTCCTATAGGTCTGGCTTCTTCTGTCCTCTCATTTCCTGGTCTCCTACTGACTCTCCTCTTATCTCTATGGCATGTGCCCTTGGGCATGTCTTCCAGTGCCTTTTATTCTGCTTATACTTCACTTCCTGTCTCTGCCTTCCCTTTCCCTCCATCTATCTTACTACTTCTCAGCATCCTTATATACAGGTGAAATAAAATCACTTAAAATTATCAATTAGATTTCTAGTAGGAAATTGAAAAGTACTATCATCATTTTCTTTATAATAAAGAATGTGACATGATATTTAAAGAAAATTATTTTTAGAAGCGTTCAATTCCACTTGAACACTACCGGGCAAACACCTAAATTTTCCTTTGTTCAGGTTGCAAAATGTGAGCATTTCCTAAATTTGCTGTGAACCCTCGGGAATAAAGAAAAAAACAATTTTCAAAATAAAAATGAACAATTTAATAGATTTAAATATGAATGTTTCCTAAAAAGGATATATTAATAAAATTCTGTACTAATGTATATAAATCCTAAATAAATTTCCATTTCAATACTTCCTTTTGATAGTTCTGTCTTCTCTCTCTTGATATAGAAACAACCTGCATGTATGCAGTTCAGTTCCTTAGGCATATATGATTCATTCATCTTAATTTAGAAAATATCAAGGCCATGCCTGGGAGCAGAATTGGGGCATTATTTGTCTTTCGGCAGTGTATTTTTAAAATTGTCATGAATAAGTAAATTGACAACATCCTTTCTAAGATGTACAGACATTTTCAATCAATAATGCACACTATCAGGACATAAAATCTTTCCTAACTTTTTGAGAAATCTTTACGTTTTCTTTAGGGAATAGATTCACACTTAGGTTTTATCACCTATCCTACACTGACATTTGGGGGCTGAATTTTTTGAGGTAATGGGTGCCTCTGTACAGCTGCAACCCAGAATGATTCTTTCACTACTATGCCCTGAGCAAAAACAGTCTTGGGTTACAGGAGTGAATTAGTGCCTTCTCCTGTTTTCTGCACCCTTTATTTCATGACCTTATCCCATGTATAGGGCGAGTAAGAGTAGTCAGTTCATACTGCTCTCAGCAGATAGCGATATAAACAGATACTTGGCTCACAGGGCATAACTTACATTTACTAAGAAAATGCTCAAAACCATTCATTGAAGTTTTTCTATACAGACTTTCAGGAATTTTAATGAGTACTTGCTTATAAAATGTTGACAACCTTAATCATAAAGTGGTAAAAACTAATATGCAATATATCAAGGGAACAATACCTCCAACTGTTTTCCCAGAATATACTTCACAAATTACCAAAGCAGATAACTGACCACATTTCCTTTTTAGTTTACCTCACTAGTTCTTTGAAGTTCTATTCACCATTAGCTCTTTGAATAACTGTTTTAAAACAGATGGGATGGACATCCGGATAACACAACATATATATATTTTTTTATCAATTGCCTCACTGATGTGAGGAACATCTCCTCCCACACACACCACCCTGTGCCTCATCTAATGTGTTAACACTTTGGATAATGAGAACAACAGAAGTGGATACTAAATATCTTATTCAAATTAACTCAAATCTGAGTGCAAATGTGGAAGTATCCATGCAATTCACGAACTGCTGCCCCAGACTGTGTTTTTAACAGCAGTGTTTGATGATGTTGGCACTCTTGATCATTTTCTGTTTTTGAAGTTACTGAGTTCAATGATCCATCCTTTGTGTTTATGTATCAGGACTGTGAACATCACAAACAATTTAAGATGTTTAGAATTAAATGTTGATTTTAGCTGCAGAAAAAATGCAAAGTTAAGTAAATTGATGAGCATCATTTTCATGTATATATTATCTCTTTGTTAACAGTTATCTTTCCCAGACATAATGGAAATGGCTGAGGAGTATGGGTAAACTGAACTATCTGAGTTCAAATTTATGCATGTTAAGATAGAATAATAAACACGCCACTCTTCTGTGCAGAAATTCAATGCCAAACTAATTCATGAAATACTGTACAATACTATACAATACAATATAGTTCAACTATATTGGCTCAAATCAATATAACTGGTAGTTTAAGTCACTGGTAGTTCAAAGAAAGACCAACTGGATTCTGAGCCTCAAACAGCATTATTAGGGACTTGCCTGCCTCTTTGTCTGGCTTCCTCTACGATGGCTTACTTTTCAGGCTGGCTTTCTTAATAATGTTGGTAAATATGATCACAACAGGCTCTAAAATTCTACACTCCTTGCCTTTCTGCCTGAATCTTGCCCCCGAAAAAATAATTTATTTCAGGCACTTCTAGTCCAAATTTTAAAACTGATACTAATTTTGTGTAGTTTGGGTCATGTTTATGACCTACTAATTAGTCACAGTTGCCAAGAAACCGAATGACCTAGGTAATATGCTCAACTCTGAAGCTAGGCTATCAGGTTTTGAAACCAATGGATTAAGAACAGGTAAGTAGCTGGGCGCAGTGGTTCATGCTTGTAATTCCAGAACTTTCAGGGGCCAAGACAGGTGGATCACTTGAGGTCAGGAGTTTGAGACCCGCCTGGCCAACATGGGAGAAACCCTGTCTCTACCCAAAATACAAAAATTAGCCTGGCGTGGTGATACACATTTGTAATCCAAGCTACTCGGTAGGCTGAGACAGGAAAATCGCTTGAACCTGGGAGGTGGACGTTGCAGTGAGCCGAGATCATGCCACTGCACTCCAGCCTGGGCAACATAGCGAGACTCTGTCTCAAAAACAAAACAAAACAAAACAGTTAAGGGGTAATTCTCCAAAGGAAAACTATCATTATTTTATCAAACTAATGAAGGAAGCATGCTGGTCAGTCAAACCAACATATGTCTATAATCAAAGTGCAAGCTTTGCAGAGGAGCTTTTAATACATAACTGAAATATTATTCATAAGTAATTGGAGTATTCTGGGGAATAGATATTAGTAAAAGTTAAGGAAATAGAATGACAACCAGTGATAACAACATATATATATATATGTATATGTATCTCCTAACATTAGTCTAAACATAGAGTCCATACCACTGACAGCAGGCATTGGACACAGTTAGAGGACCATTCTCCTTACCATAAAGTGAGGACTCAGATATACTCTCCAACTAATTTAACCTTGAATCACATTTTACCTATGTATGAGCTATAGCATAATGTCAGAGCATATTAATCATAACCATATAGCAAGAATATTACAGATTAAAATTGTCATAGCTTATTTTTCTTGTCTTATAAGAAATGCTAATTAGGGTGAAATTCATGTTATAAAAGTATTTACATATAAATTAACTTCAAGAAAAAATTTGCTGGAGATATTAGCAGAACATGTTGTACTTAAAAAAATGCAAGAATTTGGTCTAGGCTGGGTTGAATATGTTTAGGAAAACACAGTCTTTTGAAGAAAAAGTAGATTGCAATATCTCAAGTAATAACTAGTGACAATGAAGATAATAAAGTGTTCTTATGAACATAAGAGTTGATATTTGTAACTTTTATGGCATAGCTGATGAATCATTCAGTAAAACCAAATGAAACAAATACCTTCAATCTCTCAAATCAAACACCATACTATTGAGATTTTAGCTATAACTTTATGTTTGTCTTGTTTGAAAAAACACTTCAAAACCCCAAAATATTTTTTGCTAAACCATCTTAAATGGTTAAAACATTCCTTTTAGAGTAAATACTTATGAAATTCTTAAGCATTGTAACTTCATCATTCTAAAGGATTAAAATGTTTATTTTAAATTGAACATTTATGAAATGCTTAAGCATTTTAGCCAGCCTTTTTTAAAGTGCAATCATAAAAACAATGGTTTTATAATGAAAGAACTATTGCATAATTGCATTCATACATTTGAACTGTTTAGACATGTGGCAATAAAATGAAATACAATTGTGAAACACGTATTTTATATAAAGTATAGTTGCCAATGTTTTTGTTATCTTGAAATAATCTTTATTCTTTTTCGCTTTTAAAGCATAAGTTTGTGTCACAATTTAAATTCGTTCTAGAAACTTGCAGTTAATCCCTGATTACTTGTCATGATTAGATATTCAGCTAAGGTATACATCACAGACCATCTGTGAGAGGACACTATTTCATTTGTCTTCTGGGTAATAGGGAGGCTCATTTTGAGGATGGACCCACCCTGCTCTTTTGTGAAAGCAGGAGAGTGCCAGGTGGTTGGTAGAGATAAACACAAAGGGTAATACTGGGGAAAAAGAAACGCAGGGCTTTGCCAGCAAACCTTTACAATATTGGTGCACTACAACAGGTGGAAAACAGTGAGATGTCATACATGTGTGCAAAGCCAGAACACATTTCACAATTTGTAGCTCAGATTCCATGAGACACTAAGAATACAGATGTTAGGAAGTTTCAAATTTCAATAAGGGTAGAATGTAATGCCACCTTGAAAATACCCTTTCTCAACTGCATGTACTTATATTGCTAACTGGAGAAAATAACTCTGGAGAGTAATCATGGAACTGTGTGGAGTTTATTTGGTTAATGGGACCAAACATACAGTTAGGTAGAAGAAATAAGTTCTAGAGTTCAATAGCACACTCTAAGGTGACTACTTACTAATTCATTGTATATGTCAATATAGCTAAAAGAGAATATTTGAAATGTTCCCAAAACAAATAAATAATAAATCTTTGTGGCGACGGATAACCTAAATATGGTGATTTGATTTTTACACGTGGTATGCATGTATCAAAATATCACATTTACTTTTTATGGATACATAAGAGTTGTACTATATAAATATATATATAGTATATAAATATACTATATAAATATATATATAGTATATAAATATACTATATAAATATGTACAACTTTTATGTATCCATCAAATGTAAATACATGAATAGATAAACAAATAGAACAAGAAAAAATGGTTAGTACAGAATATTTAGCCTTTTTCTAAGTTTCACGAGAAATCTGCAAATATCCTAGGGAAACTTATGATAGCCTATTAACATGCAAATATAATGTATTAGATCTAATTTTTAAAAGTAAAAAGGGATTTTTTTAATCAACCCGAAGAAGAAAAAGATCTTTTACCATGGTTTTCTTGTCCTGGGCTCAACATGTAATGATGAAAGCAAACTAGAATAGAAAGTAAGGCAAAGAAAAATAAATATATATTTTTTCAGTGGTCTCTAAATGTCTTATAAACTTTGTTATGTCTCTTGTCTAGCTTTATTCCAGGCACAAACTGATCAAAAATTGGTTCACTGAATGAGCTTGCCATATCAGATATAGAAATTTTGAGATTTGCTAATTCAAAGTACAAGAACACAGTAAATAGTAAGAGAATACATGCGCCTGTGAGTATATTAAATTCACTGGCATGTTTTTTCATCTATTTCCCTTTAGAATCTATTACAAAACCTAGAGAAATGTGACTCCTATGAACCACTGTTATGCAAAAGTGTGCCAGATTCATTGTGTTTAGGGTAGAAAATATAGCTGGGAGTAAGAAAATAAAAAATAAAGATTTTAATTCCAAGAATGCCCAAAACTAAGTAAATGATGTATTACCAAATTTTTATTGCTGCATAAAATACCTCTTTGTGACAACCCAGTTTACACGCAATTTCAGTATTGACTATTAGAGAACTATTAAGCCGAGAAGGTCATGTAGCATAGGGTAAACCTCATGACCTCATCTGTTAGAACATGTGTTGATAGGATAGACCAAGGAAAAAATATGCTCTGAGTAAGAGGTAAGCATGCAGGATCAATTCAAAATGGTCCCAGATGAAGATGCCTTCTGAGTATATGTCAGGGAAGTGAAGACAATGAATAGTTCCATGCAAGCAATTCAAGTGAGAAAGGGCAATGCATAAGGCAAAATAAATGAGATAAGAAGCAACCTTTGCCCTCAAAGAGCCTGGTAAGAGGAAGAATTTTTGTAAGTCTTGCTTATTTTTCATTAGAAAAAAAATTTAGAGGCAAATCTTTTTATTTAGGCATATTATAAAAATATTTCTGTATCCTAACTATGAATGAGAAAATAAGCATAAACTCAAATTATAAAAAGATCTAACAGGCAAAAAGCTATGACATACAACGTTTGTTTGAGGTTGATACTTGAAAAGAAGTTACCCACAAGTTGTGGAGAAAATAAATAGAAATCTGTTTTTCTCCACTGCTTTAAGAATCTATACTAATTTCAACTCTCTTAGACAAAATTTCACATAGGCCACATAGGCCACATGCATAAATATTTTTATGTTGCCATTATACCTTATATGGCAAGTAATTACTGTATCCATACTTACTTTACTCTGTTGAGCTAAATACCTTTTTAGCAAAAAATAGAATGTATCAAAATCGTAAATGCTGACACTTATTGGGAAAATGGAATAACTTACATGCGCTATAATTCTCAAAACTGTTTAGTGCAAAATATCTTAAAAGATGAAAAAGTTTAGAGAGAGCAATCACAAATGGATAGAAAGGAAAATTCAAAATGATGTCAAGAAAAAACTGGAATATTAGCTCCAGGAGAGCAAAAACTTTTGTCTTTTATTTTTTAAACTACTCTCACCCTGGTACCCAGAATTTTCTTTGGACATAGTAAGCACTCAATAGATTTAGTGAATGAGTAAACACATTTTAAAACATCAAAAGTATTACCTGTATTACAGTGAAAAATACCTAATGACCTTCTACAATGTGCCATTCTTTATGCAAAGTACTTTATATATAACAGCCTGTATAATCACTGTTAAAACCACAGAGAAAGATAATCATTTATTGATGAGAAATTAGAAGTTCAGATCTATTAAGAAAGTCATCTAAAGCCATGCTGACTTCAAAGTACAGACTCTTTACTTTAGGACATGGCATAACCTCCAGAGGGTAATGATATTGAGAAAGCTTTGCCATTGGAAACACAATTTCATAGACAAGAAGAGAAGGTTATGTTCACATTACTTTTCATGCTTCACATGGCAATAACATTCTGATCTTTAATGTTAGGATTCATAACTTTACACTAAATACTCCATGATCTGTTGTCTAAATGGTAACACCAAGAATCATCACTTTTCCTCTGTAATAAGATGTGCAGTGTCTTTGTGTGAAATATAGTCTATATACATTGTATATCCTCTAGTTGAGAAAATTAATCATGCAATGTATCTGGAACAAGAAAAAAAATACAGCAACAATAAAAATAGGACAATAAAATGAGTAATATGTTTAAATTTCTATTGCCAGAAAAATTGTTCAAAATAGAACTTATGAAAGAGAAATAGTGTAGCACAAAACAACAGCAGGGGAGAAATGATGAAAACGAGAGAAAGAGATAAATTAGTGAAATAAAGTTGAAAAAAGTTTCATTTTAACATCATTGCATTTTGTGAAAAATTTTTACACTTTTACATTAAAGAGTTTAAGAGTATACTAAATTGAATTTGTTTCTTACTTGATGCTTCTGCTTTAAATTATATCAAGGCTTAATTACCATTTAAAGCTTATTATTAGTTAATTTATATATCATTACTAATGTCGGCATCTTGTCAGGCATAAGAGTTAAATATAAATTTATATTCCCCAGGTGAACGCAATTGATACAAGAAAAAAAAAAGGAGCCCCTTTCTCTAAATGTATCACATAGTGATACAACGTTTTATACACTACAAATAGACTGGGTCAGAAGTTAAAGAAAGTAGTTTGTAGGGCCAGGCATGGTGGCTCACGCCTGTAATCTGAGTACTTTGGGAGGCTGAGGCGGGCGGATCACAAGATCAGGAGATAGAGACCATCCTGACTAACACGGTGAAACCCCATCTCTATCAAAAATACAAAAAATTAGCCAGGCGCGGTGGCGGGCGCCTGTAAGTCCCAGCTACTCCAGAGGCTGAAGCAGGAGAATGACGTGAACCCAGGAGGCGGAGCTTGCAGTGAGCCGAGATAGCGCCACTGCACTCCAGCCTGGGCGACAGAGCGAGACTCCATCTCAAAAAAAAAAAAAAAAAAAATCTATCCACTATACACCTTTTTGTGTTCTTAATATAATCTTCCCACTGAATACACAATCATATTTACTAACTTCTATAACCATAAATGCTATATTTTAACATTATAGACTTAGTAGGGTTGTTACTTAAACAGAATACATGACAACATCTTCATGTTCTCTAATCTGCAGACACCTTTTCAGGCTTTTGCAAAATACGTAACTGTTTGGCTCAAAATTTATTACGAGTTCAAAAATATTTTTAAATACTGAATACAAACATAGAGTATTGAAAAGCTATTTTAAATATTCAAGAGGACTGGAGAAAACTCCTCCATTAATTTTAATGATGAAATTAAAACTGAACCTATTAAAACTGAACCTATTAGTCATCAAGAATGATGATTAAATGAAAGTATAAAACAGAATCTATGAGTCCATGCTAATAAGTGTTTACATAAATTAATAAATGAGGGAGTAGACGAAAAGCCTCCCATTTAGAAGAATTCCAATTAAATTACATAGACAGTCCACACTAAAGGAGGGAAAGCATAACTCCTTACATCTTAAGTGTGCCCTGGTGTAAGAAACTTCTTTCCTAAGAGTACAGTATGGGAAGGGGGAAGAACAGTGACATCACAGTTGAGAAATCTGACAAGTCCTATTTCATCCAGGAGATCAAGTTCAAATTTAATAGTCATAATTACATTGGTAGTATGTACCATTGATACAATGTGAGGAAAATAACAAATTCCCTCTGTAATATACCTCCCCCAAACACTAGTCTTATCAATAGGAAAAGCACCAACAAATCCCAACACATGGTATGTATTCAACAATATCTGACTAGCATGCCTCAATACTGACAAGGTCATCAAAAACAAAGTTCAAGAAATTGTCATAGCCATGAGAAGCCCAAAGAGTTATGACAACTAAATGTAACATAGTGTCCTGGTGCCACCTTGGTATAGATAGAAGACATTACATAAAAACTTAGGAAATATGAATAAACTATGAATTTCAGTTAATAATAACGCATCAATATTTATTATCTAATTTTAACAAATATACCATGCTAATGGAAAAATGTTACTAATAGGTGAACCTGTATGCTGGGGTCATACAGGGATTTTCTGTACAATCTCCTCTATTTTTCTGTAAATCTAATTTTTTTCTATTAAAATGTCTATTAATAAAAATAACTTAACTGAAGAGTCTAGATATGAATGTGATTATATGCAGGTCTGAAGGGCATAACAGCATGAGGGCATAGAGATAATGCAAATTACACAGTCCAGAGGATTTGACAAGAAGTCTTCTTGCTTTGCAATAAGCTGCTTTTGCACACTTAGATAAGTCATTTAAGCCTCTTTTCCCTGGTTTGCTATGAAATGAATGAACAGGACTACAAGAGTTCTGAGGCCCCACTGAGCTCTGTTGTCCATTGATTTACCTGCAAAATGATGTCACCCTCAGAGAGATTACAATCTACTTGAGAAAGTAAACTTGCTAACATTGAAACAAATCAAAACATATTTAGGAACATAGTTCAAGGTGGGATCATGTTCTGTGTAGTTCATATTCTCAGGATTTCAGAGAAACTAAGCAGCATTATGAAATAATTAAGGAGTGAGACTAAAGGACAATTTTGAAAAATTGGAAAATATGAATGAAGAAGTGAAGGACACCCCATATCCAAAATAATTGGAATCTGACTCTTACAGCAAATTCTCCTTTTGCTTCAGTTTTAGGTTTTGAATGGGGTAAAATATTCCTTCAAATCCCTCTATGCTTTATTATCACATATAGTATGAAACCCAAGTGCCTTACATGGTGTATCCCACCTTCCTTGACATTGTCCTTGTTAGTTTTCCAAACCCATGTCATGCCACTTGTAAAGTGATCTGCATTAGCACAGTCCTGAGCTGTCTTTAGTTTCCTGCACAGACTGTAGTTTTAATTTGAAACCTAAATAGTGTTCTGTTCCAACGACAGGACTCTGTCTGGGAAAGAAGTATAAAACTTTTGGACTTGGTTTGGAAATGCTCGTTCATTTTAATTCCTCAGTTTGTTTTGATTATCTGAGCCTGCAGAAATGATGCACCCAACATTTCTCTCAATCATTCAAATGATTTAAAACAAATGAAATTTTTGTATATAACATATCAGATTTCAGTGAGTTGTTAACTTCTGTATAGGAGCCAACAGGAATTTTAAAAATCTGTTGTTAAACACTAATAATAATCAAAGTTGCAAGACACTTCATGTTGAGAACTACAAAGACACAGCCATAGATAAAGTTAACAGTGACCTGGTGTCACTGCTCACTCCAGGGTGTAAGCTTATTGAATAGAATGGCAGGCAGGCTTGACAGCAGAGTACGCAATGCCTTTTTTTTTTTAAATCTCCCACTCTTTTTCTATTTTATCAAGCATACATAATTAAATTTGTTAAGTGAAAGGATGCTTAAAACACTTGCAGGGATGTTTCTCAGGAACATCCTGAGATTTTTTTTTTTTTTCAAAAATTAGTGACTTTAGGGAAACCCGCATCCTTTGCAAACTCACCAAATTAGTGTGTGCATCACCAAGATAGACCATATTTTCTTATGGGTGGGATGCTAGCATGCAACCTGGGATCCCAAAATGTGATATATTTACAGGAAACATCATCACAAAATGGCATGAGAAAGCAGACTATGTACAGAATCCATTCTGCTAAAGGTGGCATCAGAGCATCCATCTTTGGGAAGTAGTTGTGACAAAGTTTCTAGAATCCAGTGCCTGAGGGTCAGCAGTCCAGCTCTGGTGTCTGTGTCCCTCAACAATATTTCTTCCTGCATAAGCCAGTTAGGGTGAAATCTATTCTTTGCAACTCAGAGCACTGATAGACACAATCCTTCTTTTCTTCTGGCGATACGTTTCTCTAATTCTTTAGCAAATACCTTTTTGTCTGTAGTTCTCAATTTTTGGTTCCCTCCTTAACTGAAAGTAAAAACTAATACTCTGTTGTCCAGCATTGTAGTCTAAACACATATGTATCTATTTACATTAAATTAGTTCAAATTGAATAAAATTAAAAATTTACTTCTTCAGTCATCCTGAAGGCATTTTAACGGCTTAATAGCAACATGAGCTACCAGCAACAATATGAAACAACGCAGATACAGAAACATTTCCATTACTGAAGAAAGTTCTATCAGAAAGAGCTGCTCTAAGGCATAGAAAATTTGTCTAGGGCATATGTGTCTGCATCTACATCAGAGAATCCCCTTTTAATGAGTTAACTGATTCTGTTAACAGTTTCAAATTATGACCTTGATACCATGACATATTACATTCATCTTTCACTCTATTATTCATTTTGATTTTGCAAGTAAGTTTACAAATGATCAGATTAGATTCAGAGCTCATTTTGTTAGAACAACAAAAATTTAATCTCATTACTACTCATTCCTAAACATTGACGTTTTCCTCCCAGTTACCTTCTCATGAATGATATTAAACTCCAGAGTAAAATCTGAAGGCTGACACTAACAGAGCCATCCTTTTCAGAAAGTACGTCCAACTATGTTAAAGTGTTCATTTTAGTTCAATGATACCTGAAATGCAGGCTGTGAGGTGGACATTTAGGATATGTACCTGCCTAGCATACATTTCCCATCCTTTTACTAAGAGTACTCCAATTTTTGAAGTCTCCCCTAGTATACAAAGTCTTGGTACTTCTGTCAGTCAAGTTATTTTCTCACCCTCCCCTGGCCTTGTGCTTGACTTAGGAAACAATTAACCAACTGGATTATGCTGTAGAAACTTACAAGGAGGGAAATTAAATGAAGTTACTTAATCTCAACAGAAATTACCCAAATATATGCTCATGAGTTCCCCTTCACTAGACCCCCAGAGCTGCCCTTATTTTGTCCTTCCTGAATTTTGATTGTTCAAAATTTACTTTGCATATGTGTCCTCCTGCAAGATTTTAATGATAATTTTTAGATTTTGCTTTTAGAATAGCCAGTTGGCTTTTGCAAAAGTATTAGATGATATCAATGTGCCCATATTTTTATCTACATGGGAACTTTTTCAAATTACATCTGTTCTTGATATTCCGAAATGCCACGCTTACCCCTTTCTTATCTGTCTTGGTAGCCTACCGCACTATTGACACACTCATCATGAACCAGATAGGTACTTTGAATTCATCTGCCTGAGAATAATTTAACTTTCATGGTCTATTTCTGCCAAAATACTGCTTTAATACCCCCAATATTTGTTAACTCTATTTGAAGTTAAATTTCTATCTGTTTGTGCTTTGAGAGATGTTGGCAAAGAGAAAGGAGGAAAATAAACTATTTTAGATAGGCCTAGCCTTGTCAAATGTGTGGGAGACTTTATAGAAATCATGTTGTCAAAGTGATCAATTTAAAGAAAAACATACTTATGTCTTCTTATTTTCTGTATCAGGATGTAACTGAATATCTTTTGGTTAGACATTTGATCATATGTTATTTTCCCAAACCATCATTTCAAGGTTATTATCTTAAGACAAATCATTCTAAAATCTAATGGTTCAAGCCAGTCAGAATTGAGTGATGAAAATATACGGCTTTATTTATAAGTAAATTTTATCATTAGGCTTGAATTGGTTCAGACGTTATGAAAAATTTTGCATGCTAGTAGTAATTCCTCCAACTCCAAAGGGATTAGAGCTTAACAAAATTGCCAATCCAAAAAAACACCAAGCAAACAGACATTTATTTTAATAAGTACAAATTACACATAATTATAAATATTCCTTATACTAATATTTAAACTCAGCAGACACAGGACAGGTTGAGGTTTGAGTTATATTCACACTTCCGTCTTAAAATTTTCAAAAGACATCTTTTATTTGCTTACACATGAAGAATGATCAGTATCACTATCTGAATATAAATTAATAAGTGAAAAGTATCTATATATGTAAATTCAGGCAAACTCAGGCTTAAAAATCTACCTTATTGTACCACATTGCAAAATAGAAAGGATTTTAATTCTTTATAACTATTTGGTGGAATTAAGTGCAATGCAAAACATGCTATGAATGTCAGCTATTATATGGAAAACATCTACCAGAAAAGCCACCCATGAGTCTACTCAGATAATAATTTTTCCTCTTGTCTGTTTTATAAGCTGTTGAGGAATATATAAAAGAAATGGAAATTTACAAATTTCAAATAAATGAAACATACATATTTTTATAGCTATATAATATTACATAAATTTAAATAGTTAATTGTATTTAATTGGCTCTTCGGCTACATTCCAAAACTTAAGCAAGTTAATTTAGGAAGAGCCATTAAATGCATATTCTCAGGCATATTTTACTACTTGTAATGTTCATGTTCAAACATATTTTGCAATATGTAAAAGTAAAGTCTTTGTAAAACAAATAATTTAAGACATTCCTTGTATTATAACTGCATTCAGAATGTATAACACAATTATAGCTTGGAAAAATCATCTTAAAATTTTGTCTTATCTTTCTGTTGTGCAGGAGCTCCACTCAAAAGAAGACATACATGTGTCCAACAAACATATGAAAAAAAGCTCAACATCACTGATCATTAGAGAAATGCAAATCAAAACCACAATGAGATAACATCTCATTCCAGTCAGAACGGCTCTTACTAAAAGGTCAAAGAAACAACAGATGCTGGTGAGGTTGTGGAGGAAAGGGAAAGCTTTTACACTGTTGGTGGGAGTGTAAATTAGTTCAACCATTGTGGAAGACAGGGTGGCGATTCCTCAGAGACCTAGAGGCAGAAATACCATTTGACTCAGAAATCTTGTTACTGGGTATATACCCAAAGGAATATAAATCATTCTACTATAAAGACACATGCATGCATATGTTAATTGCAGCCATATTCACAATAGCAAAGACATTGAATCAACATAAATGACTATCAATGATAGACTGGAGATAGAAAATGTGGTACACAAATACCATAGAATACTATGCAGCATAAAAAGGAATGAGATCATGACCTTTGAAGGGACATGGATGGAGCTGGAAGCCATTATCCTCAGCAAACTATCATAGGAACAGAAAAGCAAGCATTTAAAGTGGGAGCTGAATTATGAGAACACACGGACACGTGGGGAACAAGACATACTGGGGCTTGTCCAAGGGGTGGGGGGCAGGGAGAGCATCAGGAAGAATAGCTAATGGATGCTGGGCTTAATACCTAGGTGATGGTATGCATCTCTGCAGCAAACCACCATGGCACTCATTTACCTATGTAACAAACCTGCATATGCTGCACATGTACCCCGAACTTAAAAGTTGAAGACTTTTTCTTTTCTTAGAGGGAGAAACTAGATCTAAATGAGTCATAAAATACAAATGAATACAAATGCTTAATTCTCCTAATACGTCATTTTTAATAAATTAAAACTCTGCTTATCAGTTCATATGGGATTGTCTAAAAATTATAAATGAAAGATTTAAATTCTCTACCTTCACAAATCAGGTACAGCTAGCATTGATGTCATTGAGATTTGGCTGATTGTACATCATTAGATTCTATAATTAATCACCAACCCCTGCAGATGCATTCTCAACATGAAATTACTTTTGATATCACATGGAGAAGGAGAGATCTCACTAAATCTTTTAACTATGAGTACTTTGGAGGTAACAGAGATGATTGTCATCTTGTCACACTGAGACATGTTGATTCTAGCACTTTTGGATTCTTCCATAAATATGTTAAACCATTACCAATAGGTCAATAACCTGCCCTTTTCACCCCTGACTAGAAACACTATTTTAAAAGAGTTCTTATTGATTTTTTTCTAGCTGTTTTTATTTTTCTCACTTTCTAAAATACCAAGAAAATATCATTCAATGCTGCAAAAATAACCTAAAGAAAAAAAATCTAGGAGCATCATACAATAAAAATGAACTGATTTCTTATGAAGTCAGCTTCAAAACTGTGTAAGGCCCAATTCTTATCTTTGACAATCTGTTACTTAACATTTGCTGCTTAACACTTCATAAAAGTCAAGTCTAGATGGTTTTTTTTTTTTTTTTTTAGACGGAGTCTCTCTCTGTCTCCCAGGCTGGAGTGCAGTGGCGCGGTCTCGGCTCACTGCAAGCTCCGCCTCCTGGGTTCACTCCATTCTCCTGCCTCAACCTCCCGAGTAGCTAGGACCACAGGCGCCCGCCACCACACCCAGCTAATTTTTTGTATTTTTAGTAGAGATGGGGTTTCACCGTGTTAGCCAGGATGG
Organism: Gorilla gorilla gorilla; assembly: GCF_029281585.2. Lineage (NCBI taxonomy): Eukaryota > Metazoa > Chordata > Mammalia > Primates > Hominidae > Gorilla > Gorilla gorilla. The sequence continues at coordinate 60,886,827 of NC_073232.2, read as the reverse complement.
TCTCGATCTCCTGACCTCGTGATCTGTCTGCCTCCGCCTCCCAAAGTGCTGGGATTACAGGCTTGAGCCACCGCGCCCAGCCACTTCATAGTCTTATAAATAATTTACTGTAATATTCATTAAGGGCAGTAAAACAATCAGCAGTTACTACACACTGACAGATTCAAGTATAGAGTGAATGAGATTCTATGTATCTACTATACCTTGAAACTAAAACAGATAAATAAGTGTCACAAATTTAAAATATATATTTAAAAAAGAATAGACACACACACAAGCACACATACATACAATCACATACACATCCAAACACAGGCGTATTGTTATACACACATATAAATTAATATTAAATAAAACTTATGTTTTAGCAAACTCTGTATACTTAAATTCACCAGTGGTTAGTTATTCCAGGCGGTATTACCTACTAAGCCTTAGGGACCATTATTTTCATTTAAATTCCAGTAGTAGGTAAAACCTAAATGTCAAAACTTAGCACAATGTTTAATGAGTGGATAAATATTATAAACCACGTCTCTTGAAATCTTAGGTAAGTCATTATTAGGTGCTTACTACTTTCAGTACCTGACATTTACTCCTTTTTTTCATATTAGTTTTATTTTTTTATTAAATGTCCTCCTGCCTTGAAGATAATCTATTTAATAAAGAAGAAAAAGTGCTTTTTTACTTTGAGGTTTACTTGAACATAAGCATCACCTTTGTAATTCCACACAAGCGTCACCTTTGTAATTTGTCCTTTAAGACAATTAGACTGTTTTATATCAATATATTATTAAACTTGATTGCACTTATGCAGGACAAATTATAAAATAATTATGAGGGAAGTACACAGATGCTGTTAGAGTCTACTAAAAAATAGATTATTTACTATTGGAAACCCCAAGGAGAGAATGCCTCAAAAATGTGGTAATAAATACCTGTGAGAAAATCTTAAGTTGAAGAATAATCCTGGACATAATTTTATTTACTATTGTTATTATATCTTTAACCTAACGAGATTAAAGACTAATGTTTTTATTGCAATTTCAGTTGATAGGAACTCTATACAATGAGACTGCTTGATCAACTGATAGTTTTTTAGTTTATTGTTTTATTGACACATAATAGTTATACATGTTTATGGAGTACATAGTGATGTTTAGACACACACAATGTATAGTAATCAGATCAGGGTAATTAGCATATCCATTATCTCCAACATTTATCATTTATTTGTGTTGAAAACATTTAGTATCTTCTAGCTATTTAAAAATATATATTATTGTTAACCATTGTCATTCTACAGTGCTATAAAATATTAGAACTTGATCATTCTATCTAGCTGTAATTTTGTGTTCCTTAACAAATATCTCGGCCGGGCGCGGTGGCTCACGCTTGTAATCCCAGTACTCTGGGAGGCCGAGGCGGGCGGATAACGAGGTCAGGAGATCAAGACCACGATGAAACCCCGTCTCTACTAAAAATACAAAAAATTAGCCGGGTGTGGTGGCGGGCGCCTGTAGTCCCAGCTACTCGGAGAGGCAGAGGCAGGAGAATGGCGTGAACCCGGGAGGCGGAGCTTGCAGTGAGCCGAGATAGCGCCACTGCACTCCAGCCTGGGCGACAGAGCAAAGACTCAGTCTCAAACAACAACAAACACATAAAAAAACCAAATATCTCCACATCCTTCCCTTCCCTCTAACCTTTCCAGCCTGTAGTAACCTGTTTTGCATTTTACTTCTATGAATCAACTTATTTTAGCTTCTGCATATGAGTAAGACCATGCAGTGTTTAACTTTTGGTTCTTATTTCACTGAACATAATTTCCTCCAGTTCCATCCATGTTGCTGCAAATGACAGAACTTCATTTTTTATGTCTGAATAGTATTTCATGTGTATACGTGTCATATTTTCTTTATTCATTCATCCACTGATAGACATTTAGGTTGATTCCATATCATGACAATCACGAATAGTGCTGCAATAAACATTGGGGTACAGATTTCTCTTCGATGTACTGGTTAATTTTCCTTTGGATAAACGGTCAATAGTGAGATTACTGGTATAGTCATTTTAATTTAAGGAGGTATTCATCAAACTGGTTGATAAAATTAACTAGTCCCAGCTTAAGATATCTGGGATCTAGAAGCACTGTTTATATACTTTGCAGGAGACACAGTTCTAACCACACAATTAAAAAAAAAAAAAGATTCCAAGCAGCTCATACCTGTAGCCTCGGACTTAAGCTTACCCTCTAATTAGTTAAACATTAGGGCAATGATTTTCTGCCTGTATTTTACAAAATGTCTTCATGCTGGTGGTAGAGTGAATGTGGAGGAAAAGAACACATTTAAGTGGAGGCCATTCATGATGTAAGATACCATGGAAAGCTTGAGTTTTCAGTTTAGGCTACAGAAAATGCAAATAAATAAATTAAACAGTTGGTTTGAAATATTACAAGTAGGATTTTCCCCTGAAGGAAGGCTTGGTTTTGTCATGTTTTATGCTTGGTTTGTTAGGTTTTATTGTTGGCTTCATATGTCTCTTGCTGATGGGAGTATGTGACGTCACCACAGGGCATAGAGAGGACCAAGAAGCTGTCCCAGTATCATAAGAGGAGACTGGAGACAATGTGAGAAATAAAAATGTGGAGTTAAGAGGAGGTATGTACAAAGAAAGAACTAGGGAGTGTTAAGAAGAGACATAATTTAAAAGAAATGTTTTCTTTTATTAAGGAAAAAATATGCTGTTGATAGTATAATATGAATCCTCTTCTCATTATTTTACTCAAACTTCACTAAAATATCAATTTCTGGTTGATGTGTTGTGCTTTTTAAGAGATACCATGAAAGAGGACTTAGGTGGTTATTCTGGAATATGGGTATTTACGATGAGTAAGATGACTATTTTCATGCAATCATTTCAGAATCAGCACTGTAAGCTGTCCTGCCTTAAGACAATTGTTGCCCACATCTATACAACACTTTCTATTTCACTCCACCACCATACCAATCATCGAGCGCTGGCTGCTCAGCAGGGTGTGGATGTGTACTTGGCCATAGCCATAGTGGTTCTCTTGAGATGCAGACAGTTTCCACACTAAAAATGAGCTGACGTTTAGGAGAAAGAAAGAACAATCTGGTGGTATCCATTTGAAAAGGGGAAGCGGAACTTCAAGGAAATATTGGCACAAAAACCAAGACTGCTTACAAGAGGATTACCTTATCTGGGTTAGAGGAGGATTAAGGATATGAGGCGCTCTCATCACAATAAAGCGGACGTTCCCAACAGTCACAGAAGCAGGCAAATGAAAGGTGATGTAAACTTATATAAGACTTGAGTTGCTTCATCTTAAGCATCCATCCAATTTCAGCACATGGGTTCTTTTGCTGTTTCAAAGTTCTTTTTTTTCTTTTAGTACTGTACATTTCCATATAAACTTTCATTCAGAGTTTTTACTTTTAAATAATTTCTGTAGCTGCCTTTTGTACTTATTTGAAGAATAATTGAAAAGAAAAAAATGAGAAAATTAAAACAGATTTCTTTTTGCCAAAAGAAAGTATTGGTAATTTATAGCAAAGCTGGAAATGAGGGCCTCTTAAGAGTTTTCCAAAGTATGTCAGCTAGTAGCATGGGGTTTTAGATCTTTTCTTTACTGCAATCAATCCTGCTGGAAATAAGAAGTCAGTTCAGAAGATCAGTAGAGTTGAGCTAGCAAAAGAATAAAAATCCTGAAAGGAGTTATTAATTATGAGCATACTGTGTGCAGACAGAATCAGAAGATACTGGCCAAGACATTATGAAACAAGGAAGAATTCATGAGAAACTTTGAAATTGCCACATGCAAGATGCAAGTTCCCTTTACCCAATTTTGTACTCATCTTCTGATGCTAGAAAAGTAAATGAGAATGTTGCTAACACAAATGTTATGTATTTGCACTGATCGAGATGGGTGAGTTCAACAAGGGAATCCAGTCTCAGTGTGGATTACTGATAAATGTCCTTGCTTTTGTGCTAGCCTAAATTTCTAGTGTTGAGAGACACATTTTGTGTAGATTCCCTATTTATATTACATTAACTAAGTATATTGAGGATATGATGATTTCAGTAAATGTCATTCACACAATCCATCAATAGTCCCGGGGCGGAGGGGCGTTATCAGCTATTGTTTCTCTGAATAAGTATTATCAAACATTGCTTTTCTGCTATACAGAAGCACTATGGAATGAAACCACAAAGTCTGTAGACAATTAATGTTTTTGCACACTGTAAAAGTTTTATAAAGTCAGGTTTCATTTAATTTACACTTTTGTTTCTGCTTAGTGTTTTTACTATAATTTTGGAATAATGTACAGTGGTAAATCATTGTGAAATAACACTGCATTCTCCTTAAAATTGGGATGTATTCAGGCATATTAATTATTTCAGGATTCATTAAATATAATTCTAAAAGAGTTTCTCTTTAAATATTTATCTACTCTTGACTGGTCGTATTGAATCTCACATTAATTACTAAAATAAATTTAAGAGGCCTTGATAATTGCAGACCAAATATATAGTTACAATTGTCACTATTTATAAAGAGGTTCAAGAACTCTAACCTATAATTCACATTAAGTTGAGGCATCAAAGAAAAAAATACACAAAAAAGGCATGTTGGCAGTGATGGTGGTACTACCAAAGGTAGAGTTGGGTTTCACTCCTTTCCTGTTCCAGCCTATCTATTGCTTTTAAATAACTTATTCTGCTCGTGTGTGAAGGGATTTCTCCTTTTACTCACATATTTACAACCTCTAATTCAGGAGAGAGATTAGAGATAGAGAATCTAATACCCTTTTAAGTTGCAGGACTATAAAAACAAAATAGGCCTCACTCCACTTTTCTAAGGCAAGATTCTAGGAAAGGGTAAATATATTCATGAGTCAAAATCCACTACAATGAAATAAGTAACCTAGGTTGCTGACCAGAACTCTGCATTGAGGATAAAGCCAAATTCTTTATAACCTCAACTCTGTCAGAGTTGGTAGTAATCAGGACTAGGATTCAGTAATAAGCACTTTTATTTAATATGTATATTTATCTCTCTCTCTCTCTCTCTATATATATATATATGTGTGTGTGTGTGTGTGTGTGTATATATATATATATATGTATATATATATTGAACAGAAAGGGGAAGAAATGCTATAGCATTTCTGTTCAATACAGCACCCTGATTCTTTCCTACTATGTGATGCTCTGGGCTGGTATGTAAATCAAGAGGCCTGCCTTCCCTAGCCAAAATGTGAACACAGCAGAGAGTTAGCAGAGTGTAAATGAATCCTACTGTCATTCCCAATAATCTGAACTGTAAGTACAATGGCACAAGAATGAGAAAATAAATGGACTTCATTCATTCAATTGGTCGTGCTCTATCAACATTGTCAATTTGTGCTTCCTACATAGACCCCTGAGGCTTTACTGCAGCATTTTTATAAACTAGTCTCATTCCCAAACCTTCTCAACATTTGTGTGGGCTAATATTCTCCAGAAAAGGTCCTTTTATGATTAAATTGGCCATTATTGGTTTATGTTCATGCAACTACAGAATCATAATTTATAGCACATGGCAAGCATATAAGAAATATTTGCACTTATTCTTATAAACAGTAGTGGCAAATTCTACATTGTTTAGCCCTTTGGGGTGGTTTGCTTGAATTCTATATAGAATTACAAAATGTTCCGCAGAGAAGTTCTCAAATAATTCTTGCTGTCATTCATGTAAGATAAGTAAGACACTACTTCATGTGAGGTGCCACACATAAGTTCTAGGGAATACTTGATCACTTTTGAGCAAGCCAGCAAGAAAGCCCTTACCACAAAGAGGATATATTTTAAGAGAAAGAGAAATGTGAGTCAATCAGTTTTGATAGCTTATATGCAATGGACAGTTATCAGTCTGAGCTTACATTACATTTACTAATGTAAATACAAAAATCTTTGGGACATGGTGAGAGATGTCAGCATTAGCTAGCTGTGGGTCAGCCGTTTACTGCAAAACCTGCAAGGCTTGGGAACTGGGAGAACTGTTTGTTCTCAAGAGGAGATATGAAACCCGAAATATCTCCCTTGAGGATGGGATTTTTTAATGTACTATTCTTTATATTTTTCACTAAAATCTATGTAATTTTCTTTCACAATCAACATAATCTGACAAAAATGAGCTGTTCCTCATAATATTGAGACATTCTTGGAAACATTTTGAGGAAGGAAAGCTTAGGAAAACACTATCAAGTTTCTGGCCAAAGAGTAGGGCTCCACACATCAGGATTTGAGGTATGAATAAAAATGAGGCATTTTTACACTCATCAGGTGATAAAGCAATTGTGTAAAAAAAAAAAAAGAAAATTCTAGAATATAAATTATCTTTTAACGAATGAGAACAAATTACTTTGGAGATATTTGGTAGCTTCCTTAATCATAGTAGCTTTGAATGATATAGATGCCCGATTGTCAACAGAGATCAAAACTAAATCAGAAACTTAAAATGGCCCAATAAAATGTAAAGCTCCTTAGAGAAACAGCATTGCTATAAAGTCTCAAATACAGTAATGTGGGAGAAAATGACACGCACAGCCTATGGTAAGGGATAAGAGCTGCAATATGGAAAAGTTTACCTTGGATTCTATTTTATCACCTCTACCTAAGCCACTTTTTAATAAATATCATCAATAGTTCACACCATAAAACATTTTGGACCTAGCCCAAGTGAGAAAAGTCAAATATATTTATATATGTTTTTTGGCTTTTTAAGAGATTATTTTTTATTATACTTTAAGTTCTGGGGTACATATGCAGAATGTGCAGGTTTGTTACGTGGGTATACACTTGCTATGGTGGTTTGCTGCACCCATCAACCCATCATCTACATTAGGTATTTCTCCTAATGTTATCCCTCCCCTAGCCCACCATCCCCCGACAGGCCCTAAGTCAAATATATTTTATATGACATCCATAGTACTCACAAAATTTAATACATCTATGTAGACATTGTCAAATATAGGAAGACACTTACCATATTTCTTTGAATATACTGACCCTTTTTATATATTAATGCCTGTGTATCAAAGTACATTTCATACACAGTTTATCTTCTCCTGAAATGTAATTATAAAATGGATACTCTACAACTGATGAAAAGCTAGTAATAGAAATGAAGTCATTCTAATGAAGCAATAACACTAACATAGTTTTCCAATAAATATACTGTGAATGACTTAGCCTATGGAAAAAGGTTTTGAATAAAAATTATTATTTTCTAAATATCTGAACTGTAAGATATTAGTTCTCTAAATCTATCTTTTTTCTTTTCCCTGGATTTGAATATCATAGCTCACTAAACATCTTTATAATTTGCTTCCTCTAAACACATTCTTTCTTCTGGAAATAAAATGGTGCTTTGAAAGAATATTACCAATAGGAAGACATATTTCAAACACGAGGTTCCTGCTTTCAATTACCTAACAGCTGGTACTATGCGTTTACATTTAGAAAGACAAAACCTTACAAAGATATATTATGCTTTTTCAAGTAATTTAGATTTGTCACAGTGCAAGAAAAAGTCATTGGCAAATAATTCAAATAGGCTTGTAAGTCTCAGAGATAAGGGGCTTTAAAAAAAAGCAAAATACATTCTTTAATAAGCAAAGTTATGAGACAGATCTATAAAATAGAATTGAGAAATCTTTCAAAGTATTCCATGCAGAACAGCTGATTTAGTAACCTACTGTGAAAAGAACTATTGATACTCCAATAGCAGCGGTGATACGGTACAAAGGTAAATTTTGAGGATGCTATATGACTGCTTGATCTAGTAGTACAATACTGTGAACAAGCATGGACTTTGCAGCTAGACGTATTTAAGTTCCAGTCCTGACTCCATAATTTACACTGCTGTGGTTCACTTAAAACTCTGTGAGCACTTAAAACTCTGTGAGCCTCAGTTTCTATAACTTTAAAATTAGGCTAATAATGCCTACGTAAGTGTTGTGAAATGCTCAGAAATATAAACTAAAATCAATGCTATTGTTTTCCTGTCATCTAGCAAAGAGTATTGCTCCAATTTTATGTGTCAAATAATGTAAAACGTAAAAGTACTAACCTACCAAATCTGTTCTTTTTCTAACTGATTACAGAAGAATCCATTAACTTTAGTGGCAAGAATGTCTGTTATCTCTCAATTGTTCTCTCCCTTCAGGCTGATTTTTTTGCTAATATCTTTGGTGCTGAGATAATCCAAAAGAGAACCCCATCTCCTCTAGTGGCAGAGCTGGCACAAGCTTATACACGACCTCAGGGACCTAAGAACTAGCCCACCAAGCTTGCTACCACTGGAGTCCCCATCACATCCAGTGGTAGTACTGCCACACACAGGAGAGCTGGCCAGCCCAATATCTTTCTCTCCAGCAAGGCCTCACCACAGTCTCTACAAACAACTGTAGTCTATGCTACCAAGACACTCACCCATACCACTGACGTTAATTGAAGTCAGAGAAATCACATGGAGACTATACTAATGTGCCCACTAGAACCCAAGCCAAAGCACTCTACCAAACCAACACTCTAGGACACATCTACAGGAAAAAAAGTCTTTTCCTATAAAAGCTACTCCACAAAATTGGAAGAAGAAACTATTCCACCAGTTGCACAGATATCAATGGAGGGATACAAAACAGGTAAATGCAAGGAAACGTGACACTTTCAAAGGAACAAAATAATTTTCCAGTAAGAGAACCCATCTCTAAAAGGAAATCTATGGAATGCTTGAAAAAGAATAATAATAATTAACAAAGAAACAGATACAAGAAAACACAGAAAAAAATATTTAAATAATAAGAAAAATAATTTATGATCTGAATGAGAAATTCAACAAAAAGATAGGTAACATGAGAAAAAATCAAGCAGAAACTCTGGAACTGGAAAATTCAGTGACTGAAATGATAACTACTACTGAGGGCTTTAACCATAAAGTAGGAATTTTTTACTTGAAGACATCTTTTGGAATAACCTCATCAAATAAGGAGAAAGAAACAAGGAAAGAAAGAATGATGAAAAGGAAAAAAGAAAACAAATTAAACATAGTAAAGAAAGCCTGTGAGACATATGGAACATCATTCAGCAAATAAATATTTGCATTATGAAGTTTCTGATGAAGACTAAAAATAAGAATTCATAGAAAACGTGCTTAATAAAGTAAGAGCTGAAAAATTCCCAAGTCTTCAGAGAGATATGGACTTCCGGAGTCAGAAAGATTAAAGATTTCCTAGTAGATTCAACCCAAAGGGTTTTCTTATCGATACTTATAGTAAAACTATCAAAAGTAAAATACAAAAAGAATTATGGATACTGGAGTCTCCAAAGTGGGGAGGCTGGGAGGGGAATAAGAGAGACAAAAAGCCACATATTGGGTACAATCTTCACCACTCTGGTGATGGGTGCACTAAAATCTCAGACTTTACCAATTGTATTAATCTGTTTTCATAATGCTATAAAGAACTGCCCAAGACTGGGCAATTTACAAAGAAGAGTCCTAATTGACTCAGAGTTCAGCCTGGCTAGGGAGGCCTCAGGAAACTTACAATCATGGCAGAAGGCAAAGGGGAAACAAGGCACCTTTTTCACACGGCGGCAGGAAGGAGAAGTGTCAAGTGAAGGGAGAAGAACTCCTTATTACATCATGAGGTCCTATGGGAACTCATTCACTATCATGAGAACAGCATGCAAGAAATTGCCCCCATGATTTAATTAGCTCCACCTAGCCTCTTCCTTGATACATGAGGGTTATAGGGATGATGAGGGTTACAGTTCAAGATTAGATTTGGTTGAGGACACACGGCCTAACCATATCACCACTATACAATTTATCCACGTAACCAAAGACCACTTGTACACCTAAAGCTACTGAAATTTTAAAAAATAAAAAAATAAATGAAAAGATCTTAAAAGAATAATAATAAAAAAAAAGCAAGAGAAAAGTGTTTAGTCACATGTAGGGGAATTTTTACCAGACTAAGAGCAGATTTCGCGGTAGAAATGTTAACAAGCCAGGAATAATGGGATAATAGATTCAAAGTGCTGAAAGAAAAAAATAAAAGTTGGTCAAAAATACTATGTCCAGCAAAGCTACTGTTTAGCCATGAAGAAGAAGTAAAGTCTTTCCTATATGGACAAAAACTAAGAGAATGAATTCATCACCACTAGATTGGCCTGAAAATAAATGCTTAAGGGAGTCCAACATCTGGAAGCAAATAGGTGATATCTAACATCATGAAATCATGCAAAAGTAGAATTACTGATGGAGAAAAATGTAATCCAAGGAAAATTGTGGTGCTATGATCAGAAGGCAAAAATAAATACTGGGAAAAAGGCAATATATATTTGTATAACTCTGCAAAATCATATAATATATTACTGCTTTTTGTTTTGTTTATATCTTTATGCATGCTGGTTTTGGTCTTGAATAATCTGAAGATGAATCTATGTGAATGAATTAATTTTTATATGATATATTTTATTTTTTCTACCTCTGACTTCACCCAGCTCCCAACCCCCATCGCATACTGAACCCATTAATGGCTTAATTTCCATCATGTCAGTCATCAGTCCTTCTCTAAGCCCCAAGACATCCCTGACCAAGACAGGAAGTGTGCCTGCATTTCAGAACGGAACACAGAGTTCATCTACCTGATATGACCTAAATATCAGATCAGAAGAAGATACAGAGCAGGCAAAACACAAAAAGGAAAGGCAGCATAAAGTCAGTTCCATTTTATAAAAATGCCTTTCTTTTTTACTCTTCTTGGAAAATACATGTTCTCAAACTTTTGGTGGTCAAAAAAAAAAAATAACTGTTTATTTTTTTCTGTCTGATACATAGGAGCCTGGAGCCTGCCTCAACATTTTTTTCCCTTATTGTTCTACCTAGCTGCATATCTCAGTATTAATACTAGAATAAAATGTATTTTGCTTTTCTTTCACAATCCCCTCCTCCTTTCTTAAGCTTCATATTTTAGCTCTCTAATTAACTCCCAAGTAGGGTAATACCTAATAAGCGTTATGTATACAATTCCTGAGAGACTATTTAAGAAACAACCCATAGAGTTATCCCTTGCATACCTTTGATGAGTTTCCTGGATCCCCTTTTGATCTGGATTAATTAATGTTCCTGAGGGAGTGCTGATTTTCTAGCATTCTTCCACCTTTGATGCAGAATCTCAAAATTCCCTTGTACAATAACTTTGGGTAGCAACATGAATGCAAATGGCTGTTCAGATTTCAAGACCTTCTTTACTAATTCTTTGTAAACTTAGGCTGAGACAAGGGGGAAAAAAGCATGTAGCGCCCAGGATAAATCTTAAATTCTGCCATCAGAGCTAAGATTTACCTTCATCTGTTTCTGCAGAGACAGACATTTTTTTTAAAAGGCATCCTATGCTTGACTCTAAATCCTCACTTATATCTTCATCACCATCTAGAGATGGAGCACCTCAGGGAAGTTCCAGGGATTGCCATCAGCACCCCCTTCTCCCTGATACGTTGTTAAAGGTTTCCTTTTTAATAAATAATTTATTGAGTTCCTAGAGCTATAGACTGAAGTGTTTATTTTGGATTCTACATTTTTTCATTCAATAAATGTATTGAGTGTCCACACTTATGATATAATATGCACTTACACTTCTCCAGGTATAGTAATATAAGAAATTGTACTGATTGGTGCAATTACTGAAAGTGAAAGTCCCATAATCACCGTCAGTTATAATTCTGTGCTTTTAGAATATATGACACAAAACTGGCAGCTTGATGAGAGCATAGCAGTCATGCTCTCATCTGTATATCAATGCTAGGAAATATTTTAAGAGGATAATATCATCTGAGGAGTCCATAGTTAAAGTCTCGAATGTAGCTTTTGAATGAATCATATATGACATATATAATCAGCAAGAACAGACACATGATTCTACTACTTCACTCTATTCCACCAGTTAAAGTTTGAGCTCCTAGAAGATCTCTCATATACAAGACTTTTCCAAAATAGCAGATAAAAACATAGACACGATAGTCCCAAAAATATTTTCAGAGAATTCAGGCAAGTTATTTTTCAAGTGTCCATGATAATGCTCTGTTTATAGAAATCAAAGACATAAAGTACAGATTATTCACAAGAAACAGCTGTCTTGAGAAACAAATCTGATTTATTCATTTAATAAACATTTGTTGGCACCATGCAGGTCACTACTGTTGGGAATATAGTCATAAGAAAGATACGTTTTTATTAAAGCAGAATTTTTAAATGAAGGGTATGCTTTGTGGAATAGGATTTTATAGATCTTTGAATTTATGTCAATACAATGAAATGACAAACCGTAGTTTCTTATCATTTAGTCTTCAATATATGACTTTAGGTTTTCTTCTTATCAATCTGTTCCTGTTACTAAGATAACAATTTATAGTATTTTATAATAATGAGAATAAAATCAAATAGGGTATGGCAGGTCTTCATATTATTATTACAATTGTTCTTTTATAACTTGTATCCATTGCAATTTTCTTTGCTAATTTCCTCAAAAGTTAACTATGTAAAGATATTATATTTCTATATAATATCTCTAGATTTGTTTGTTCTAGGTTTACTTGTCTAACCTAGAAGATTATCCTACAAAGTCCATGGCCTTTAATTATCTAACTTTGAAGATATCATCTTTAGATAGAATGCCAATTTTGATTCTGAAAAACTCGATCTTGCTGTACATGTGAATCACATCATGCAGTTAATTGGTTCATTAATTATCTATAAAAATGTGGAAAAAGTCCTAAATGGTTGACAAATATATGCTAAAAGCAGGGTATAAATATAGGCCAACATTTAAAAGGTTTCCAAAATATTATACATAAAGATAAAAAGGAAAAAAAAAACAATTTTTAAAAAAATCATCTTAATGTATGCTTTGTGACAGTTACACAAATATATAAAATGTATGATACAATCCTTTATCTAAAAGCATTTATTTTTCAAGTTTTGAACTTGACTTTTTAGAAAATATGTCTAAGGTTTTACATATCATTATGTGATAGTCAACAATAGTGTCAAAATTCTAAACAATTTGATTCAATGTGAGAGGCTACTGCAATGTTTCTCACTTCAGTTACTCTTAAGTATTCTCTTCTGCAAGGCAAGTTACACTACCTTTATATTATCTAAAAGTGACTCTTCTCCAGGCATCAAGAGTGCAGAACATGACAGGATGAGCCAGTATGGACTTTTCACCTTCCCTTCATAGGGCAGAAAACCATTCAGGAAATCAGAGATTTTCAGTTTAATCATCAGGGCATGAACCTCAGGGCTCAAAGCTGCTGATAGCCAACATACGGATTTTGAGGACAGATTCAACTAGCAAAGCCAATGGAGAGATACATCCCAAATTCATGTTTGAGCCTTAAGTTCAGCGAAGCTTGTAGCAAGCCAGTTACATATCACTAGGTTTTCAATTAGTTAGAACAATAAATTTATTTATCTTTTCTTTTGAATAAACTTATTTAGGCAGAGAGTATCCGAGAGAGTGTGAATAAACAGCATGAGAAAACTTGGAATATCTTAGCAACGCAATGACACCATAAGACTGGCAGCACTGTAGAGAAAACAGAGCAAGAAAGAAGAAGAGAGGCACAGGAAGGGGAGAAACAAAAAACAGGAAGGGTGAGCATCAGGTGAAAAATAATGAGAACTTTAAGGAACATATGGGAGGAAGGTTTGACTCTAAAGCTATTAAGGGGATAGAATTAACAGGAAAAAATATAGCATTTGAAATACGAGCAGAAACAAACAGGGATAAAACAAGGCTGATATACGGGTTTCAAGCTTGTAATATGATATTAGATGTTATTAGTCGATGAAATAAGATTATAAGGAAGAAAAATCAGAGGTTAGGAAGCAGGGATGGAGAAGAGATCATGAACTTAGTTTTATACCTTATGAATCTGAAATAATCATGGGATATCCAAATGAAAGTTCCAAGAGACAGTTGGTTATGCAAGTCTGAGCTATGGAATAAAATTTGGAGATGTCAGAGATACAATTTTAGCTGCCATCTATAGACAGAAATTAGTTAAGAATTTAACGGTAGATAAAATAAATCAGAAGTAATATGGAAGGCTGGAGTGGAAAAAAATAAGAAAGTATATCTGAGAACATTAACGTGTGAGATATACATAGAGTAAGAACAGCTTGAAAGTAAACCTAAAATCTGTCTTCAGTAATAAGATTTAAAATATAAATAATTATAAACAAAAAATAAACAAAAGGTGAAAGTTATGCTATGTAAAAGAAGGCAGAGGAGAGATTCTAAGATGGGGGAAATGTCAGCAATAGCAAGTAATGCAGATGGGTCAAATCTTCCATTGAGTTTAGCAAGTCATTGGTGACAACTGGTATGGGGCATCTCAGAAAAATAGTAAAGGTGGAAGCAAGATTGCAGTAGAGAGAGTGGAATTGCATTAATAATTCACTCAATGGGTCATCGAGTTTGAAGTTGAATTCAAACTTATGAATCTAATTCTTTATAGAATCAAGGTCCTCTAGAAACTTGGTCATTTCCTATGTGAAACTTTCAAAGAAGATATTTATATTCCCCATGAGAATAATACTAACTACATGGGATATGGGGTCACATTGAATGTCTCAGGAATTGTTGCTGATTTTTTTCTGTGAGAAAGCGTAAGTACATCTAATACAGTGAATGGCTCCCAAAACATTCATATTTAAAATTCATTTGACAACCAATATATAACATAACATTTATAAGAATGTCTTTTGTATGACCAACACCAAAGCAAATACAAAAGCAAAAATCCTTAAAGACGTACTATGTGTGAATGTTATAAGTTACCTAAAAATTTTGTTTCTATTTTGTCCCTTGTTAAATTTTTACCCTATGACTTGCTGAGAAGCTGCAGGAGAGAGAATTTCCTGATGAGTTGTCTAACAGTTTATTCTTTCCTCCTGCTATGTCCTCAACATCTGTGTTCAATATTAAATTGCAATGCAGCGGAGATGACTGTGTGTGTGTGTATGTGTGTGTGCTTTAAGCAAAAGACAGAGGCTTGAGTGATTTAGTAGCTACAAATATAAATCACTGACAGGCAATTAACATATACTTTGGTTCAAAACCAAATATTTCCTTAGCAACAATCATAATCACTATTTTACAGTGAAAATCGGCATATTTATGATATGTTGACATTAAGATATTCAGTAAGCATGTTGATGTTTAAATTCCATGTTTAAATGCAACTATTTATAAATCAATCATCCCACAATCATCTTTTCTTAATTTTGAAGTGTAAATGTGTGAGTTTAAGATTTTAGATTGACCAAAGTGCTTATTTGTTTTCTTCCACATAGCTCAGTTTAAAATTTGTAAAAAGTATTAAACCACATGAAAGAAAAGTGATAAAAGCAAATATGTGATTCAGCAAGTTTCTTAACATTTGAAAGTAAATGGAAGGTCATAATTATTTAAAGCAGAATACAAAAATATCACATTGAAAATGGCAAAATTGGGTGAGTATGGATAACATACACTATCAAATTGACTGGAGAAAATATGACAAACTTAACAAATAAGGGTAGCATGAAAATCAAGAAAGATTAGTGGTGTCAGTTAAAATATTAAATAAAAGTATAGGTAAATCAGGGGGATCCTTCCCCAAGTTCTGAGCAATTTTCCCATAAGACTTCTCCTTCCCCATAACTAAGAGTTTATTTTCTGAAGAAATTGTCAGAGAGCCACCAGACTTTTAAGTCAAAGAAAGTAAGGCCAACTCTTTGCTTGAGTACAGGAATGTCTACCTGCTGACAAGCTCTGCTCATACACAGAAGATTTCCAAAGAGCATCTCAGTGCCCAGCCACTAGTGACACTGACAACTATCTATTAAAAATCCACACACACATTTTTACATATGTATATATTTACATATATATACCTATATATGTAAAAATTACATATATGTATTTCCCTCATCTTTTAGAACATAACAAAAGTATTTATCTCAACTTCCCAATAGTTAAACTTGGCCTTGTGACTGAGTTCTAGACAAAGGCAGGTGAGAAGTCCCATGTGCCACATCCCATTCTATCTTGATTTATGAAACCTTCTTTGCAGGCTGCTTATTTTTTTTCCCACAGAAAGTTGTCTGGGGTAACAAATCGTCTGAGTGAGCTTGGAAGCCATGTGTTGCAGATCATTCCCCTGGCCCCAAGGTCCTGTTGACTTAAAATCCACCCACACAGAGATACATGAAAAATAATAAACATTGAACAATTACACGTGAAGATATATGTGTTTCCATTGCCTACATACTCAACTAATAATTTAATGTGAATGGAGAAGCAGGATTAATCAGCCTCTTTGAATAAAACCTCAAACTCTAAAAATGGAAAATAAAACAGAATAAAAAATAAAAGGTGGGAATAGGGAGAGGAAATAATAGAG